>NC_091939.1:7403723-7621223 GCF_041260155.1 Ptychodera flava
CAGATATGGCATAGATAGGTTCAACTCGGACGTTGGTAATGGTAGTATCATCAATGCGTGTGATTAAGTGGTCAATGGTATGACCAGCACGATGAGTGGGACCGGAGATCCATTGACGCAGGGAGAAAGAGTCAAGTAGATCACGGTACTTCCCGGCACTTGTGCAATTGTGATCGTCGACATGGAAGTTAAAATCACCAACGATGATTAATGGCGAATTTTTGTCAAGGTGAGATGACAAAAAATTCGTAAAATCCTCAACAAAATTATCGACAGTAAGACCGTTTGTCTTATTTGGCGGAGGGCGGTACACAGTGACAGCAGTTATGTGCGATGACGGAGTCTTTATACGCAATTCCAACACTTCTATCGAATTAAATGAGCTGGTTAGCGGAACTTGTGACACTGATAATGACGAGTCAAATATGACAGCGACACCTCCTCCACGTCGACTCCGAGGAACACTGATGATGTTGTAACCGGGCGGGAGAGAGTCAGAAACTAATGATAAATCACTGGCGTCGTCGCGAAGCCATGTTTCCGCTAGGAAAAGTACGTCGAGGTGGCATTCATGCATGAATTCCTTGACGGCGGTAGGTTTATTACACAATGAACGGCAATTCATGAAAGAGCAACGAAAGGAATTGTGTTGTCTCTGAGATGAAGCAGGTTTTGAAACCGACAGTGGTGGGTTTCTGTGCATTGTTTCAGCAGGATTGTTGTACTGACAGGGATATTAACGAGGTTGGCATAGTTGTTTGAGAAACTGTGATTGGTTGGATGGAAACGTTTCAGCAGGTGATGAGGAGTTATCTGAGTTTGGATAGGTCGTTGCATTAGTCTGCCAGCAGTGCAGCCTCGCCTGGTACTCGCAGTCTTACAGATGTTCAGATCTTTGAGACACTTCCACAAATTAGCATTAATTCTCGATAAAGCAGGACTCTTCATAACATTCCATCCAATATTCATCAAGGTGGCAGCGTTGTACAGCATCGAAGGCATGGTTCACAATGGCGATAGTAATTCGATGTAGTTGCAAAAGACAATTTCAAAGTTCAGGGAAAACTCAGGAACCGCAAAATTGACCAACTTCGGAGTTAGGAAGATGTGGTGTAGGAACATTCATGAACAAGCCAAACTGGAGGTAGACGCGATCCGTGGCGGAAATAACGTAAAAAATGGGTCAATAAAGGAGAGTAGTCGAGTGCAGCTCACAGCGCAACTCTATGCAAATGATATACATAAATCGACCAACTGCTTGGCATTAACCTTACAATCTGTGGCAAGTGTCCTATAGATCAGGCGCTTGAACTTGCACTGGCGATCGCTGATGGTGTCCTGGTTGTATTTCCACGATTTGCCCATCCTGGTCATCATATTTGTATAAATAAGTTGTATTGTCATAAATTACAGCTACTCTCCTTTAAAGCAGAACTAAGACAAGACCAGTTTAACTTGTCTTTTCATGATAATTTAGACATAAAAGTTTATTTTCAGAGACAGACACTATGCATTATTTGAGTTCTCTGAATATCCTTGCACTAGCTTCCAAGGTATTGAATATAAATTTTGGTTTCTCCTGTTACCTTTTAAATGACAGGTTCAGAAACTTTATGAGGGAAACTATCAATACCAGTAGTGTTAAAAAGTAGAATTAAGCCCTTACCAAACCAGCGAAGAAATATGAGCCTTTTTGCTTGGTTCCAAATATATCTCCTTAGAAGCCCTGGAGAATTAGTTTTATAAGTAAATCTGATGTGCACAGTGTCTGAGAGGACCTTCTCTTTTTATCCTTGATACCATACAAACGGCTATAACAAAAACGTACTTGGTTGACTATCATTTTAATCATGAAAATCACATCCTTTACTTGAAAACCTTAAACAGAGAGGCAAAGCGTTTCTCTTTTCAGATGCGTTTATGAGAAGAAAAATATCTTGTCAAGTCCATTTAATATGTCGCTGTATCAATTAGTGCATATTGCTTCTCATTATCTGATCTCATAGAGAATGAGAAAACAGTCAAGGGTCAGGTTTTAGTCATGTTTTGTATATAAATTTCAGAATTCATAATGACGAGTAGGCTATGCGAAACAGTCTTTCACTTTGCAAATATCGAGATATCTCTGATATATCACAGTTAAGCTCCCGGAGGGCGCACCGAAAACTGCAACTGAATGATGCAGATCGCGGCAAATAACAAGTAATGAAACCTGTCAAAGTTCTGACTTTGGCTACTCAAAATGAAGGCTTCTGACGACCGAGAGTTGACCTAGGTAAACCTATACCAACTAAAGGTAATCGTACCTGAAACCGGTTTTCCATTTTAAGCGATGTATTCATTGCTTCGCTTCGATAAAGTTTGTTTGCGTTGTGTGATATTGAGCGTAAGAGCGTGAGTACTTCACGGGCCCTCAGCGTGTTGAGGGGTCGCAGTCAGAAAAATTGTAACATCTTAGCTCGGTTATTGAACCAATCTTTTTGAGATTTGGGATTTGGATGAGCGGTTTTGTCTGTGGCTTCTCTGCTAGGTGACTAGGTACCGTACGCTGTGAGTTCGAACCCGAGTGAAACCACCATAATTTCTACTGCAAATTTATCAAGGAGACCCTTCTGCTTGACAGTCACAAAGAACCAAGGGTGTTTCCAAATGTCGGAGTAGAACCCCAGATGAACAAATCATGTCTGTTTTCTGCCTCATTGAAAAAAGACTCCACACAAACGGAACATGACGTACCCTTAGTTTCTGAACCATGGCGAAGAGAATATTATCATAAGTAATAGTGCTGAACTCATTTATAGTTAAATTGTGTTGTTTTAGTGTAATTTTGCTAGACTTCACTACTTATTCAAAGGTAGGGGAAAACTTTTCAAGTCCAGCCTTTGGCTATTCGCAATACTGCCGTGTGTCTGTAAACAAAATCTGTGGTCACCCGACACCGTGGTTTGTACGATTTTGTTGTAAGTTTCACTAGTTTGATGAAGTAAAAATCAGCATTACAATCAAACAAAAACAAAACTTTGGAGTAAAATATTACACTTTAGGAGCATAATTCGTCTACAGGACAGTTTACAAGGTTCTAAGTTTTCGGAAATATTAAATTGTTATCACTATTTTTTGGAATTTTCGTTTTATTCAGCTTTTATTGCATAGACCCATGTTTTTACGCCAGTGAAAGTATGACGGAACACCTCCTGAAATACATCAACAATCCAGACCTGTCACAGGTGTATTTGGGTAGGGTTTTTCTACTTGCTTTATCCTGAGTATCATATTTTTTATTCGCATGACAAATTTATTTTAGCTGTGGCCAAATTTTTTTTATAAGAATTAGTCACAACAGGAGAATGTTGCAAAAAAACCTATCTTGAGTACTGCGATTTATCACGTACGACGAAAACACTCTAAATAAAATCGCATTTCTTGTTGTTTTCAATACGTGCAGGCGAACACATATCCTATTATTAAGATTGGATACGGCTACAACAGTACACTGACCTCACGCTGAATGACGCTGTCGAGGAAAGATTTTGCCCTGCATGTTTACCTGCTTGTTATATTATGGTTATCTATGAAGTCGTTAATGCAAATCCTATCCAATAAATAATTGCACTGTTTCTACTAAATCAGAGCCGGAGAAAATGCTATCACGGGTGTCAATTTCGGTGGCTGCCGGATTCCAATGAATACACGGGTCATCTGCTTTTCTGCGTTTGATGTCCACTGTTGTATAAATTTTGAAACACATAATGAAAGGCCGCTTTGTCTATCGCCCAATGTAATTTCTTTCGGGACGTGCTTCTGTAAGGAAGTTTTATCGACTTAGAGCTCAGAAGAAATTTTAGAAAAGTTTCCTACTTCAAATATTGCAAGGATTCTCAGATTTGTTTTAAAAATTGGACATGTTTGTCGCTGAATTTCTCTTCGGCTTCTTACGGCCACTGCATTCGATTTATGAAATTTTGTAAATTTGAGGTAATTTAATTCATTAATCACAAAATGTGCGTGTTGATAATGAAAGACAATGGTTGGAAGTTTACTCGAGCATCGTGTGAGCAAATTTTTCAAACTTTCGTTTTAAGTAGGACGCTTAAATGTTGGCGGTAGGTGTGCTTTGTGCGGCAGAATATGCTAAGTTTAACATAGGGATCGTGGATAAATACAACATGAAACTAATTGCGGCTGACTTCAAACCTCCCTCCACTAAATAAAAAATTAGAAGTGCTAAAACTCTCCATGTAGTTAGTACTATTTGCGCACTATAAACAAACTCGAGCAAGACACACCCCCTACACTCAATAAGTATTTTAAAGGCGCGATTCCATGATTCACGTAGCCCCTGAGTCTTACGACTCTCTGCCGAGAAGGGTTCGAGCAGGGTTTCTCGCCAACGTACACGTCTTTACTTCCATTAAACTCAAATGACAAGTTGTACATTAATTTACTGTCGAGTAGTTGCATTTTTATTGTGTACTTTTTGATACTCAGCAACATTGTGGCTTTATATATTTGTCGTTGTTGTCTTTGTTGACAATGTTAGTTCGTAAAAATGTTCTTTTTTGATGAATGAATCAGCGAGGGACGATTTTACATGCCATAATTGGAGCTCCACATTTACAACAACCGGCAATACCTGCTTCAGGTGCCATCAGCTGTTGTTTATGTCGAAGATATAGTCTGCATGCATTTGCAAGCGGTTTAAGGTCAAGTGAGGACAAGGACTTGACCCGAGGTCATGATGTGTACTTTGTTCATGGAGGCACAGTCCCTATATGTGGATAGAGGGACAGTGTTCATGGAGGCTTTTATCCTCAAGCACAGAATCAGAGATTGAAAGTGAACAGCGTCCTTTCGATTTGAGTCCAACGAACGGTAGCTTGAGTTTGTCTCGAGCTAAAAAAGTCATGATATGTGGTTATGAATCGACAGAGTAATTCACTGGTCGTTTTAGGAATTTACAGTGATGTTCCACTAAACGAATGACTCTTCATGAAATGTTATATATGGGATTTGTCCGTCGCTACTTTTACTGTCTGATTAACAATATAATTCCGGGCCAACATCTAGTACAGTAATTACATGTAATGCTACGATAGATAGAATGATACATGTTGTAAAATATGATGTTTAGGTAACACGATTAACATGACAATAGATGACGTAACTGTATTTGTAGAGTGTCAAGCTAAAATGAGTCCTCTGCATGCTGGGTATTTGAAACATAGTTTACACGACATGTCAAGGATATGAAATATGGACCAGGGACAAGGATCTCATAGTTGATAATAGCAACCAAGCAATGCCCGTTTCTATCGACATTTATATATACGACAGTATTGCCAACCTCTCGTTTTTTTATGACCGAAACATAAATCATTCCTCTTATGTTAAATTCCACTGCAATCGCTATTCAGGTAATAATGCTCAATGGTTCGCTAGAGTTAATCATAGCTGATCCCGAATTTATCAATAATAAATCTCAAATTGCAAGGAAGGATTGGAAGGTGAGACGGAAAAACAGTTCGGTCTTAGAAAGATACAGTACATTTAACTTCGGTGTCACAACTCAGAGTATGAGACATATTGCAGGTATCACCGTCGACATACTTAAAAGTCACCGACTCATTGATTAATTACAGTAAACCAACATGGGGCAGCCGCTCTCTCGGGGCTGACTAACTTGACCCACAATGTGACTGTTTTTACAATGTCAGTTGAGAGTTGAAGAGTTGAAGGGGTTTTCTCAGCTGAAACCACAGGGGTCTCGATCTCCGATGATGAAGATGACGATGTTGATGATGATGATAATGGTGATGATGATTAAATATTTAAAAAATAAAGAAAAATGTAAATATATTTAGACTCAGTAAATTTGTTGTTGTTGTTGTTGTTGTTGTTGTTGTTGTTGTTGTTGTTGAAAGTATTTGCAGAAAAGAAAAAAGTATGCAAAATTCAATACAGCCTAACTTTACCCCAGGGGTGACTCTTTATTTTCACACACTTTTTCCATCGCCAAAAATGCACCTAGCAAACATCGAAAGTGGTAAAATTCTACGTAGGGTCAAAGCACATTAGTCCTGCTCAATCATACTCAAACATTTTTTAACCTCTTACCAATGAAAAGTCAACAAATCAGCAGGTTTTTCAGCGCATCTTGTCGTCTCTTACATTCCAGATTTGAAAGACCCCCCGTGGTAGATTGAGTCACATGGGCGCATTTCAAATCCAACCAATAGCCGAGCCTGTACTGAACGAATGGGCCCAGCGTGACGTGGTCCCCCGTACGATACTGTGTGTTCCATTCCCACTGCGTCAAAGTCATTCGTGGGCTACAAGTCTATAGACGTGGTTGTAAGATTAAGAGAGCTGCATTTGCATGCGCAAACATCATCAACATTTCGGTAAGTTTCACATGAATTGCAGTAAAAATTTGTTTTTTTTGCTAAGATAAGGATTTACGTTTTGTTATCAGACTCTGATCAGGTTGTTGGAGACAGGTGGCAGTATCATGTTGCGTGTTAGACGTTTAAAGTGAAAGCAAAATTAAAAATGGTTATTACAGATGGATAGGCAAGTCCAATCGCGACTGAAAAGTACTTGTTTGCTTTTATCTTTCGTTTTACCCTCTGTATGTGAATAATTTCCAGTATTAGCGGGCTAATTCACAACTTTGTTTTGTAGCGTTACGCCCATTATCACCGGAAGACCATATATCTTTCTTTCATGAATATGACTTTGTTTGTGTACCGTCTATTTACTGTCTGTTCTGTGCTGTTTTGTGTCTTGTTTACAACTATTGTCTTGCGAATTCCGACCTACTGTCATTGGATTATGGATTGGTATGATTGCGATTATTTCACCTTCGTGTAGGAACGGCGTTCATATGCTCTACATCCTGGTTCTTGATAAGACCTACTCAGACAAATAACGTAGTTGAGAAAATTCGGGCTGACGAGTATATAGATTTTATCAAGCAATTCACAAATTCCTAAAGTCATTAGTAGCTGTTTAAAATCGATTCCAAGATACATGTTTCATGATGTTAAATTTCGAATACCCGACTTTATCTAAATTAGCTTCAAATATACTGCATATATTATCTCTCTTGAAACAAGATAGATAAGTATCTAATTTGTTTATGTTTATGAAACAAGATTTCACAAACTTCAAACGATAATGAATTTAAAACCTTGAGAGACTTGGATTGATTTCTTGCCGGGGTAACCGAGCACACGACACACCGTGTTGCAGGCGAACCTTGGTACTTATCACGTACTACTTCAACAGTCATTCTTTGTTTGCAAAAACTTTGAGAATTACAGCCGGAGGAGTGACCTGGCCAGTTTTGCAATTTCTCTGGCTGCCAGCTTTTAATATCCAAGCAACTTCCGTGATACCAGAATGATGTTTACGCTTTCTGTTAGAGAGTTGTCGATTTGTTTACAACAAAATTATTCGCGGATATTAATTTTGGTTAACATGAAACCAATCTGTCAGACCTTGTATGATTTTATCTGTAGGCGATACTTGGCCCATGTTTTATGTGACCGTCAGCTGTTTGATTTCCTTTGACTTGATAACACGAACAATACGACTTTGGAGGAAAATGATCGGAAAACCCCATTTCAATTGTAAATTTTGACCATGTTTGGAAGATACATATATTACGTCAACAATATAGTCATATTTTTACCGCGTTGTGCGATATTAATGTGATAAAGAGCAATGTTAACTTCAACTTCATGCCTACAATTTTTCAAGCCTATACCTAGTCCACTTATGCGAGATCTGAAGTGCAAGGAGAATTTCTCATATTTCCGATTGCTGTTAGCAAATATTACACACCAAAGGAGCTCCAATGTAACGAATCTGCTTCCATCAGCCGTAGCCGTGTTGTAGAAAAAGGAGAAGAATTACACTAATTTTGACCCGAAACCTGCATTATGGCAATCCATCTTTTTTGTGCCAACGCTCAAATTTTATCTTTAGAAAGGCGATGTAGGATACGTATGTATAAAGTCATGTGCAATATTGCCAGTGCGTGAATTTGTCACTTGAACTCGACTGAAACTGCACTTTTTGCCTAGACAGCTGCAGGTTATTTCAACAATCTGCACTCCGGGCATTGCAACACAAAAGAGACCACCAATTTGTAAACATGAAGATATCTTTGATATACATATATGTGCATATCTGAAACATTACAGTAAGGCGCCCGAAGCCCGAGCCAAAAACTACAACAAAATGATATGTTCAGGCTGGTGTAATGCATTTTATGGAGCCATGAGCCAATGTCTTCCTTAAAAAAAAACTAATCCCCTCATTGAGCATTTCAAAAACATGGTGACCCTCAAGAAACTAAAAAACAAGCGACAAATAGGAAAACCTGTCAAAGTTCTGACTTTGGGCTACTCAAAATGTTTGCTTGTCGGGCCCAGAGTTGACCTAGGTTACCTAGAGGTGACCTACACAAACTCTTAGGTCATCTTATCCAAAACCGTGCTTTCTTATGCAAATCTGACTAGGATACACTTTAGCTGGACAGTCACAAATAACCAACGGTGGTACCTAGCCTTGCCCCAGTCGCCTAGCTTCTCTCGGTAGTTATGCGGACCCAGACGTTCATCCTACGATCTACTCCATAGACTACAACTTAGCGCGGCAGTCTGCTGAAGTTTATTCCCTCAATTTATTCTCTTTTGATATTCATATGCTCACAGACTTGGAGCAAATTTAGGTGATACCACGGTCCCTCCACAATTTTTTATTTTTTATTTCTGGAGGGACCTTGGTTTATACCGAATGTCGCATTATAACCTAAGATGGGCAAGTCATGTATACTCCCTTCCAAATTAAAAACGACTTCATGCAAACACAGAGAAAACGCATGTCGAAAATAATATTATCATAGTGATAGCGGTTACATTATTCTCAATTAAGTTATACTATTTAATCTTGTTTTGTCGCACTGGACAAAGTATTCAAAGGTTTGGGGGAACTATCCGAGTCCGGAGTTTGGCTATTCAAAATGTGTTTATCTGCATCAAATCTGTGGGTGATGTTGTATGACTAAGATTTAAGTGCAAGTTTTACCACTTTGATGTGGTAAAAACTAAGATTACCAGCAAACAAAAACTTTTATAGCTTTAGGAGAGTGGTACTCTACAGTACATTTTATCACTACCTTTCCTTATGAATCTTCGTTTGATTCGGCTTTTATTACACACAACTGTGTTTTTACGCTAGGATGCCCTAAAGTCCAATAAATAGTAAAACGGAACACTCTTTGAAATGGTTCTACTATCCTATACACTCAATAAGTTTCGATTTTGCAAGGGCTTGTTTCCATGATTAACTCGGCCCCTGAGTCTTACGACTGTCTACCGAGAGTACGAGCAGGATTTCTCGCCAACGTACACGTCTTTATTTCCTTTCAACTCAAATTGCACGTTAATTTACTGTCGAGTAGTTGCAGTTTTACTGTGTGCCTTTTGGCACTCGGTAGGTCACGTAAGTTCAACATTATAGCTTTTTGTCGTTTTTTGTTTTTATTGACAGTCTTTACTTTGTAAAAAATGTTCTTTTTTGATGAATGAACCTGCGAGTGACGATTTTACGTGCCACAATTGGAGCTCCACATTTACAAGAACCAGCAATACCTGCTTCAGGTGCCAGCAGCTGTTGTTTGCGTCGAAGTGAAGATATAGTCTGCACGAATTTGCAAGCGGTTTATAAGGTCAAGTCAAGCCAAGGACAAGGACTTGACCCGAGGTCATGTGTACTTTGTTCATGGAGGCTTTTATCCTCGAGCACAGAATCAAAGATTTAAAGTGAACAGCGTCCTTTCTATTTAAGTTCTACGAACTGTAGGTTTAGTTTATCTGGAGCTATAAGCTGATGATATGCATGAGCACCAATATGGCTATGAACCGACACTGTGCATTTACCGTTCTATCATTATTTACAGCTTGGTTGGGTCGGAGGAATGGGAGGGGTCACTCAAAAAAATGAAAAACTTCAAGGGGTTGCTCGCTCAGAATGTGGACAGGAAGAAGGGGGTTACTCAATTTTGGTGCAAAACAAATTGAAACATCTCTCAAATTGCACCATTGCACACATCAATTTCTCAAAATTTTCGATGCGAGAGGGGGGACAACCCCCTCTCGTGCTCTCCCCCTGGGGTGTTCTAACAGTTTTACTAGTAAAAAGCAAAGTGACAACACCTCTCAGATTGCACCAGACTGCACCATTGCACACTTAATGGATCTCGGATGGTTAGCAAGGGGGGTACTCGAAATTTCCGAGTTTCCGATGAGATTCCTCCGACCCTCCGGGCCGTAAATAATGACGGCTCCCTTAAGGTAATATGCACCTCGAAAGTGAAAGACTTAAACTTTTGCTCAAACTTTCCTCAGTGAAACTTTCAACCATTCTCTTACCAAATCAAGAATAAAAATCAGGGGTCACCGTGCAAACTTTTTACTAGAGAGACAAATAACTTGCGATTTCTCGAGATTTGAAATCCAAAATGGCCGCCATCCTGTGTTAATTCTATAAGAAAAAAATAAAATTTTCCATTTTCGAAAAACTAAGACGGTGAAAACTTTTCTTTCGCCAAGAGCTTCAAAATGAGCCCCCACAAGTGGTAGGTCAGAAGAAAATTGATAAAATTTGAAGGCCTGAATTCTGTCCCCGAGGTGCGTTCTACCTTAAGCCGAAAACACTTCATGAAATGTTACTGAAGGGGTTTGTCCGTCGCTACTCACTCTGTCCGATTTACCATAAATTCCTGACCAACATCAAGTACTGTTAAATGTAATACAGTAATGCCATGATAGATAGAATGATACAGGTTGTAAAATATGCTGTTAAGGTAATACGATTATTAAACGCCACAACAGATGACGTAATCGGGTAAATGTGTGTTTGAAAAATATAATTCAATTGACATGTCAAGCATGGGAAATATGGACCAGGACAGGGATCTTGCAGTTGATAATAGCAACCAAACAATGCCCCGGTTCAATATATCTATAATTACGACAAGACTGTCAACCTTTCGTTTTTTATGACCGAAACACAAATAAACGCCCCTTATGTTAAATTCCACTGCATTCGCTATTCAGGTAATAAATAACGTTCAATAGTTCGCTAGATTTCATCATACTTTATCCCGAATTTATCGATAAATTTGGAGTCAATCTCGAATTGCAAGGAAGGATAGGAAGGAGATACGGAAGGACAGTTCAGCCTTTGAAAGATAATCTCAATATTTGATAAGTAAAGACTCCGTATCAAGCTCTTTCTGTTTTCCTATTTAGCTCACGTGTTCACACACATGAGCTGATGTCGCAGTGATGTCTCTGTCTGCCTGTCTGTCTGCCCGTCAGTCTATCTGTCTGTTCGCCGGATATCTCAAAAACGGCTGATTAGATCAGAATCAAATTTGGTATATAAATTCAGTTTGCAAATGGCAAAAATTGATTAGTTTTTGGTGGGTGTGGCTTGCATACATTTTGCTAATGTGCATAATTAATGATTTTTGAAAAAACGGATATACATTTAGAACGACTGCGCACAATTTGATGAGATTTGCTACAAATGTTGATCACACCAGGATATATCAGCCGAAAAAGGTATAAAGGAGTAACATGAAAGGTAATTGCTAATTTGCATATTTTATGAACTTTCTTAATTAAGGATACATATCTGAATTGACACGATCAAAATTGACGAAACTTGGTAATTTATTGAAGATACTGTGATTTAACATCAGTGAAAGTTAAACATTTTTATTCAGCCAATTCCTAATTTGCATCTTTAATGAAATTCATAACTAGCGATATATATCTGAATTGATTTGGCCAAAGTTTATGAAACTTACTATGTACATTGAAGATACTACGATATAACATTATTGAACTCATTAGCATTTTTACTTTAGGTAATTCCTAAAGTGGTAATACAATGAAAGCAGTCAAAGAAATTTAGTATTTTTATTTCAGCTAACTACATATTTGTATACTTAATGATCTTCAGAGTTATTCTCTGGTGAATATTGTTCATAATGTTAACAACTTTTAATGAAACACGGGAGCATTTTCAGTTCATATCTGGTTGAATGTTAGCGTTGCCAAGAAGAGGCGTGTCAGTGTATTCCTTCTATGCTGTTGTAGTTGTTTATGTAAAATTTATATTGTTGTCTTTGCAACAAGAGTACACATTGCGATTTGAGAGTTTATTCACATCACAGATGTAAGGAAAACTGCACTGTAGCCGACATTTACACGCCTGAAGCATTGTCCTTTGAAGACCTTGCCATACTCGGCGCTCACAAGCATCATCAACATTTCGGTAAGTTTCATGTGGATTACAGTAAACAGTCGTTTTTGGCCCACCAAAGTGGGCCTATGTCATAGGTTGGCGTGTGTTAGTCTGTATGTGTGTCTGTAATATATCTATCTATCTGTGTGTGTATTTTTTGTGTGTGTGTATGTGTGTTAATGTGTGTGTGACTGTCTGTTTACACGACAACTCAAAAACGTCTAAACGGATCCAAGTCAGATTTGGTAGACAGGTATCATATGCTAATTGCAAGAACTGATTGGATTTTGGTTAGCATGGCTTGCATATTACTACCATTTGCAGTAATAGAGCGCGAAGCCATTGCAGTGAACTGCAATAAAACTGCTTACACTAATTAGTTTCAGCTGTAGCCGTGACCACTTTGGTGTTGAACAAGGCTATTTGATAAAGACCAAAAAGTCTGCTTGTACAAAGGCAAAACTAGCTCTGTCTGAGGCTCGAGTTGTAAATGAGAGTTTACGATTGGCACCCTGTGTCAAGATTAAGATACAATGTAACATTACCATGCACTGGTCCATGTACAAATCTTTTTTATTTCAACATCCCCAGACAAACTGTCTGCACGGGACATACAATGTTGTCGACTTTGCCAGCTGGCTACAGCTGAAACTGATTAGTGTGAGCAGCTTTATTGCAGTTCACTGCAGTGGCTTCGCGCTCTATTACTGAAAATGGTAGTAATACTATGTTTTGAATGTTATGTTAGTTTCATATAATGGTTTCCAATGGAGACAGTAATGACAATGTCGACATATATCAAGAAATACTGCACAAAATTTCATGAAACTTTTCATACATGACAATCTCAATACATTTTGATGATACTGTGAGTGCCATGTCATTTATCTGTTCATTTGCATATTTAACGAACTTTTGTAATCAGTTATATAACTCTGAAATTCCTAAACCAAATTTGATGATACCTCCAACAAATATTGATCTGATATAAATCTCATTAGTATGGAGTTAATCACATTTGGATATTTTATGAACTTTGTAATTAGTGATATAACTCTGAAATTATGGCACCAAATTTGATAAATCTGATAAATATATAGTTGTTGCGTGAAGCATTGAGCAGTGTCAAGTTAATTAAGGGTTCATTTGCATATGTAATGAACTTTGTAATTGATCTCATTACTCCGAAATTCCAGCATTAAATTTGATGAAACGTGGTACATATGTTGATCTAATAGATATCTAATTGTCCAATGAAGCATTGAGCAGTTTCAAGTTAATAAACAACTCATTTTCATATTAAATGAAGTTTTGTGATTAGTGATTTAACTCCGAAAGTACTGTGCTAAAGTTGATGACACCTGCTACAAATATTGATCTGACAGATATCTGATTGTTTTGTGAAGCGTACTAATATGTAATGAAACTGTTGTAAACCACATCTGGTAATTTGTAGCGTTCAAAACATAAACGGTTCACGTATGAACAGTGAGACTCTCGATTCAAACTTATTTACATGTTTAAGTAATTTCTGTAATTAGACTATATATCAATATTCAGTGCACCGATTTAAATTGGTCCTTTGTCATTTGTTGATCATATCTAGTATTATTTGCAGCAAAAGTTTCATATCTATGACATTTTAATCAATAGATCATTTGCATATTACATGAAACTTTAATAAGGCAGTGTATCAAAAGGCATTTGATTGAACTTCTTGAAAACTTAAGTCATACTTAGACTTAGTCATACTATAAATATGATGACCATGTAGTACTGATTAAAAACTTGTACCTAATGAAATGTATGAATGAGTTTTGACATGAATCTATA
The DNA here is from genome assembly GCF_041260155.1 of Ptychodera flava. NCBI lineage: Eukaryota > Metazoa > Hemichordata > Enteropneusta > Ptychoderidae > Ptychodera > Ptychodera flava. Next base: position 7,417,881 of record NC_091939.1, read on the forward strand.
CTCGTGTCGGTGTAAGTATAAATTTGCCCAGAATGGCGCTGGGTCAGTACCCATAAGAATGCCTATGGTTTTTAAAAGCACTCTCTTGCTATCTAGAAATAGCTTTCTACTATGAGATGTTCTATTGCAGACTTAAATGGTACTTGAGAAAAACAATAGTTTTGTTTATTTTTGCATGCCAAAACGTCATATAAGAAGAGAAATCAATATACCGTTTATTCCACCCTCAAATACAAAGTCAACTACATCATACGACTCTTTCAGTAAATCCTTATATTCTATTTTGGTGTATAGTGTGCTGAAGTCGAATGTCGAGATGCATTTGGCCTTTTTTCTAGAGTTGATGACGTTCAACTTTTCAATTATTTGAAAATATTTCACAAACCAGAAGGTTTTGATGTTGCTTTAAAATTTACTTTTTAGATGTAATCTATGCACTTGTTCAAAAATTAATTTTAAGACAGTTGAAACCACTTTACTGAGTGGTTTTGTTCTACGAGTGCTTGATGCTACAATAAAGTGAGCCCCAGATGGGTTCTTATGCATCTTGGGCATCCGGTACATTATAAGTGGAAGTTTTTGTTCTTTCTCTGATACTTTCATTCCCAAATCTGTCACACACTGCAATGTTGTCCGTGATGACAGATGTCACATCTATTGTTGATATTTTATATGTGTCTGACCCTCTGTTCATGACACCCACTTCAGTGTATATGTGTGTGTATGTGTGTATGTGTGTGGGTGGGTGTGTGGGTATATATATATATATATATATATATATATATATATATATATATATATATATATATATATATATTACTATTTCAGTAACTCGGCCGCTCAGTAAAAGTGTAAATAAAAATAAATAAAAATAAAAAAATATATATAACCCCTTTTTCTCTTCACAGATTTATGAAGGTCAGATCATCATTAATAATCAATTATAGCTTGCAGCAGTCACCATCTGGGAACATAGAAACGACAATGAAAGATGTTTTTCAGACAAAACAACTGGAAAATTTGAATTCACAACCTTTGCTGTCATCTGACCCCTACACAATTCGCAATGCATAACAGTCCAACGAAAAACCCATCTAGGATCATTCATGTCACAACACAATTAATTCCAAAGTTACACTTCACAAGTTTAAATATCTCTAACTTTATTGTAGTTGTTGTGTACATTCCCGAGTTTGTTCTTTCTATGCAATTGTACAGTGTTACCTGAAAAATGCGTATTATCTATTTTAAAACTAATTTGTCTTGCTTCCTTTACCCTAATAAAAGAATGATTGATATTCATTTGGTGACAAATTTTAATATTTAATTAATCTTGCATTTTAACTGTTAGCACGCGGGCATCTTAACTTTTATTTTCATTTTTGTTACGATAGGGATTTATGATTTGTTAGCAGATCAAGTTTTCCGAGACAGATGACGATGTCATGTTGCGTGTTAGATGTTCAAAGTGAAAGCAAAATGAAAGATGGTTCCCTACATCTGTGATATGAATACCCTCTCAAATCGCGCTGTTTACTTGTCTTAGCAATTGTCCCAACTAGAAATAATTTGTGGTAAAAATACATTTTGACTCTGTTAAGGTAACCTACGGTTAACATTTTATATTTCAATATGCTTTAGGGAGAATTAGAGATGTACACGTGTTTTATACGAAAAAAGGACGAATAATGATATGCAGCTAATTGATTCTTGAACTAATTGCAAACTCGGAGGAAAAACTTTGTTCAGAGTTTCTTCGTTCAAAACGTAGAAATATTCGAGGGCCAGTCAATATTTGGCAGGGAACATCTTTCCCAGTTCCCGTTCAAGGGTGCCTTAATGATGGGATCTGTAAAACACGCGGTTGTCTTCAAACATCAAGGCATTTAGCCACCTATATCGGTTTTAGAAATTTAGAAATTAGAAATTGTATATATATATATGATAAAATGATTGTTGAAATAGTAGAAGGTTGAATCTTTTTATCTAACGCATGTTTTCAAAGTGGATCTGACAAGCTCACCGGTCTCGGAACTGAATAACCCCTCCGTAAATTTCATATACTGAATTGGTTTCTTGTTCTTGCCTTTGCCAAGAGCTATTTTCGTTTTGTAAGTTCTTTTAAATAATAAATCTTATCATGTTACTTGCAGTAAAGCGAAGGCAGTCATGGCGATGTCCGGTGAACCGCAAGGCTACATGTCTGGAAATCCAGCCTACATGGGATCTCCTGTCGTCACACAACCGCAATCATCAACGACACAGGTACTTCAAACATGCCTGTAACATATTACACATTTCAAAGATAATATTACTTCCCCACTGTCAGCAGACGCCATAAAGAGTTAATTACTCAGTCTAGCCATACAGTTGAATGTAATTGAATTTGATATTTATTGCTTTGAACCGAATCGGTAAATTGATTTTCATGTATTGAATCCAACTGTAAAGAATACTTCAGCAGTGAATTCGCGTAATGATTTGTTTGTTAGTGGTGATTTAGAGCGACGAAGAAGCTAGTTCCATGAAAAAGGTTTTGGATGAAAGATTCTTTGTCATTGCGAATCTTACTAATTGTTTAAAAAATATTAGGTTAATTTTATGTTTTGGTTTTACATATATTTCTAAATTTTACATTTTACATATATTGTATATTGTGGCGCACAGATCGATATAGACCATGCACTGGGTATGATGTGTTATGTACGATAGGAATAGACCCTAACATCATTTATGGCATCACTCTGTATTTAAAATTATTTTATATGAGTCAGTATTTTGTGTAGATATAATTTCTATTGACCATTTTGCAAATCGATCAAGAAACATGGAAGGGAATTCAGCGAAGTACAATTGTTTTTCATAACCACGCTATGGTTTATTTCGTTACATACTTGAACTGTCATCTTTCTTTTGACATTAGAATGTCGTCGTTGTGCAAACACCCCAAACCGTTCATGTTCATGTTGGTGCATGGACCACAGGACTGTGCGGATGCTTCGAAGATTGTGGAAGTTGTAAGTGTGGTAACACAGAGAGAGAGAGAGAGAGAGAGAGAGAGAGAGAGAGAGAGAGAGAGAGAGAGAGAGAGAGAGAGAGAGAGAGAGAGAGAGAGATTGATTTTGTGCAGCTGTCTGTTGATTGGTTGGAAAAGACCGTGACTGATGGCCAGCATATATGTTTTTCAAGTACATGTAATGCAAAAGTAAAATAAAAGACAATTGAAGTTCATAAGTGTTTAGTTTTTAGTGTTTAGGACGCACCGTGGGACAGGGGTTAGGGTACCGGTCTTACTATCAAAAACGAGAAGAGATAACTATTCTGTAAGACACCACTTGTCGATAGCTTTAGTTCCTTTAAGTTTCAAGCCACTGCAAAGATATGAAAGTTGTTATTTGAATTCGCGTGGTAAGATATGAAAGTTGTTATTTGAATTCGCGTGGTACTTAAATCGAATTTTAGCACAGCAAAGTCAAAAACATGAATTACTTGTTTGACATACATCTGTTCAAGTATTTGACATTTTAAGATTTTAGATATATTCTGGTAAATTTCATAAGTCATTGCTTTTCGATTGCCTTCAAAATTTCCTGTATCAAACGTCTGTTAAATACATATAATACACCGCAAGCTTCGAGTACTCTACTGTCATAAAAGTATTGTTTGATCTTGAAAACAACTGGCGCGTTAACTTTCATTTTTATTCAGCCCGAGAGGGTGTCTCTGAGGGTATATCGGTGACCTTTGACCTCTTCATTCACAGGCTTGGCATCGTTCTACTGTCATAACTGCTACCGATGTTACCTTGCCAACAAGCTTGAAGAAAGTTGCTGCTATCCTATTTGTGTACCTGGAGCAGCCACCGACTTGATGGTTTTGAGGATGAAAGTGAGAATGATAAATAACATCCCGGTAAGAAAAACAAAATATCCTTAAGAATGGTCTATTAGATCGTAGGAGGAGTCACGGCATGTCGCAAAGCATTTTTTCTCGCTTTCGAAAATTTGACAAATATTTTCTTGGGTTTTAAATTTCATGCAGTATTTTGTACAATTATCTACAGATTTCTATTTGCAAAACCTGATATTAATGTTTTTTTTCAAGAGCATGTTGTGAAGTATTAAAATCTTTGCGCTGCACATTTTCCCACCATTTTTGACCAAAGATTTAATGGCAGACCCCTTTCTTTATATGTCGTCAGCTGAGCGTCGATATCTCAGGATGCCGTAATTTTAACAAAGTTTAAAAAAGTAACATTTCATATTACAGTAAAATGTCTAAAAAGGCGTTATCTTATACAGTCACAATGCAAATTAAACTGAAAGATTAAGTCGAGTAATATACTTCCCAACTCCGACTGTGACAAATTAATGATTTACAAATAGCTTCACTTTGGGCGAAAGTATACCCTACCAATGACGGTACGCAGGTCAGATGTAGACAAGGGTCTCGTCCCTGTTTCTGATACAAACTCCTCGCTCGGCGGATGCATGCAAGGGCTAGATTGGCCGACTTTTAAATCATCATTAAGGAGCGCAACAACTTCAATTTTGCGGAGGTCAAACCTTGCCATAACACTGACTTTTGATGGCTTAATTGTATGCAAAAAGAAAAATATAGGGCATATGCAACTATATAATCTAAGACTTTCTAAGTAGCCTACTACAGTTACAGTACGTGTATCAGTCACTGAAAACATGAAGACAAAGTGACCACATATCTAAAGTTGCGAGTGGCATTACTTATATTGGGTAGGTGTCGCGTAAAAGAAAGATCCAGGCAAAAGATTGAAAAGCCTCAACATCACTTAGTTGAACATTATAGGATATGTTTAAATGTTCATTAAACTAAAAAATCTATTGAAAATATATTTCTGAGGAAATGTTGACAACCAGACACAGGTTAGTAAGCAAGTTAGAACATTCGAAGGTGGCCACTGAGCGAATAAGAGAAGTGGCTGATGTTAAAATTACCAAATCTCACAACGCTGTCAAAAGGGTGACAGCTCTTACCACTTAAGTAAGTGTGACTGCATGTGTAAATATTTATCGTCGAAAAAGTTAATTCTTTTGACAGCTAATGCTGTCAACGTGCCAGTAAAGTCAATACTACCGATATATATCTAGTTTGTCTAAATGTAGGCCTTCAATAGCGCCCTCATTGATCAATAGTGTATTTCATTTCTGCCAAGCATAGTTTTACACAATGTAATCTTTCCTTTCCTACAGGGTAACGCCATGAATGACTGTTGTGCCGCCTGTTGCTGTCCATACTGTGTAGCTGCTCAGTTATCGCGAGAATGGGATAATACTGTCGGCAAGAGAGGCTAGACGCTCGTGTTCCAAAATCGATGTCGGTGACACGACGAAAAAAGTCACCAGACCAGTCATTTTTTATCTCATCAATTGCAACTGTCTTCTTTCACCGGATTGTAATATCTAGTAGCTGCTGCCGAGGAACGTCAAGCGACTACCAGTAACACGATTGGAACCAATTTTGGATAATTGGATCTTCACATTTTTCAAATTTCTTAAAAATGTTAGGTTCCCTATAGCTGAATGTTGCAATATTACAAATTACTCATAAAAACAAATGTATAACTTAACAAGAAAAGCAGATGAGCTTACATTTGCAGATTAAACCGACATTACTTCACCATCCAATTATCGCAAATTAGTTCCAATCGTGTTCAGTCTGTGTGACATTTTGTGAAACACATAATCAAAGCGCAATCTTTCTTTCCTTTTGGATTTTCTTTCGCCACGCGCTTCTGTCGCGAGTTTTATCGACTTAGAGCTTACAAGAAAGTTAGATAGTTTCCTATTTCGTATATTGCAAGGATATTTAGATTTGTTTTTAAAAAATTGACATATTTGACTTGCAATTTCTCTGAAAGCCTCTGATTTGATCATGAAATTTTGTATTTGAGGTAAATTGATTCACAAAGCACAATATATGCATGTTGATAACGAAAGAAAATACCTGGAAGTGCACGTATGAGCAATTTTTTAAACTTATCGTTTTAACGAGGACGCTAAATGCTTTAGAAATAAAATGACTTGGGCAGCGCTTGTGGTGTGTTGTGCTTTTGTGCAGGCAGGACAAGTTTATGTTGAAGGTAGGGGGCTCGATCCCAGGGATTGAGTTTGAGTTTGTTCTAGTCTGTAAGAGAATTATGAAGGTGTCATAGCCTTTTGTTCTATTGTAATCTAGTAAGCAAATTTCCTGGCACGACAATCTGACCCTTGAACCATGCCTTTAAACAAGTTAACATAAGGGAGCTTTCAGTAATTACAGGGGGATGGGCCGGCGGAATTTCGCGCACACCTGTACCGTAAAATGTGACCCTTCCCCTATCCTCCTGTCTAAAATGTGACCCTCCCCCTTGTCCGACATTCTAAAACTTGACCCTCCCCCTCAACCACTGCGGTATTCTCCCCACGAATAACTGAAACAGTATCAGCTAATTTACACGCAAGAATTTTTGAAGAGATATGGTATTTCATACATTTGAGGGAGGGTCACCATATTTTGTGCAACTATAAGAAGGCAAGATGTGGCTGATTTAGTGCTTTATCCAAAAATATCAAATCACAATACATGGGGTCTATCGGGCAAATTATTGACAAATTGTCCCCCACAAAACATGCTATATCTGTATATTATATATGTTTGATAATGTATTTAAATGTACTTTGCTTGAATTGGGAATTAAAATGTGCATTTGTGTACAAGAAATTGATTTCTGAATTTCATCAAAAAGTTGGTACACTATCCATGGTGTCTATGATGAAACTATGAATAGTTTTTTCCCAATACAAAAATAGGTAAATCTTTGCATTTGTGTACTCTTGATTATTGATATTAATGTTGTTGATATGACTACAGTGTTTACAAGTCTATGGTTGTGTAAGAAATTTCACCAAAATGTCGATTCACTCTGCATTGGGGTCTATGATGAAACTATGAATACTTTTTTCCCAGTACAAAATTAGATAAATCTGTGCATTTATGTATGCTGGATTATTTACATTATTGTTCTTGATTAGACTAGAGTGGTTGCAAGTCCATGGTTGTGCAAGAAATTTGATTTTGGAATTTCACTGAAAAGTTGATTTACTGTACATGGTGGTCTATGAGAGAACTATGTACAATTTTTTCCAATATAAAACTGACAATATCTTTGCACTTTATGTACATTTGATAATTGATATACACTTTTCCACCTGTTGCATATGTTTTGTCGCTTGTCTTTTATCAGTTTTAACTGTTCAAGGTGTTTAATGTAGGATACCACTGCATCTTCTATATCTTCTGTATTTTCTACCCTGGGTTGGTAGCTCTGCTGGTGGACAGAATTGTACCCGAGGTTATCGTTCGCCCAGTTAAAGCGATGTATTCGTTGCTTCGCTTCGATAAAGTTTGTATGTGCGATGTGTGATAGTGAGCATGCGTGAGTGCTTCACGAACTCTAGAACGTGTGGAGCGGTCTCAGTCAGAAAAATGTAACAACTTAGCCGGCTATTGAACCACTCTTTTTTGGGAGTGGAGATTTAGCCGAGCGGTTCTCTCTGTGGCCTCTCCGCTAGGCGACTGATGCCGTATGTTGTGGGTTCGAACCCGATTGAAAACTAGCCGTATTTGCTTGTGAAACTTGTGGATAATGTGTACGAACTTTGTTGGTGATTTGCTATTCAGGAAATATCACACGGACAATCAAAGTTTTGGCCATAAAATAAGCTTCTGTCAAAAGTGACCATCCCCTTGAACTTTTTTCTAAAAAATGACCCTGCCCCAATTCCCCCGGCCCACCCCCACCTGTAATTACTGAAGGCTCCTAAAGAATCGTGAATAATTACGAAATGGAACTTATTGCGTCTGACTTCAAACTTCCCTCCATCAAATGAAAGTTTAAAAGTGCTAAAACTCTCCATACATTAATATGATACGATACGATAATACGATACAATACGATAATCAAAATCGAGCCACACCCATCCCCTTCATTCAACAAGTTTTAGGCACGTTTTCCATTATTCAAAAGGCCCCTGCGTCTTACGACTCTCTGCCGGGCGGATTTCGACTAAACTAGGATTTCTCGCCAACGTGCGCGCCTTTTTTTCTATCAACTCAAATCGTACATTATTTTACTCTCGAGTGGCTGCATTTTTTACTGTGTACCGTTTGACACTCGGTTATTCATGTGAGTTCAACTTTATGTGTTTTTGTGGTTATTGTCTCTACTAACAATATTAGTTTGTTAAAAATGTTCTTTTTTGATGAAGGAACCAGCGAGTGACGATTTTGCGTGCCTCAATCGGAGTTCCATAATAACAACAACCGGTAGTACATGCTTCAGGTGTTTATGTCGAAGATATATAGTCTGCACGAAGTTGCAAGCGGTTTAAGGTCAACTGAGGACAATGACTTGACCCGAGGTCATGTGTACTTTGTTCATGAAGGCTTTTATCCTCGAGCACAGAATCAAAGATTGAAAGTGAACAGCGTCCTTTCGATTTGAATTCTACGAACTGTAGCTTGAGTTTGTCTGAAGCTATAAACTGATGATATACGTGATTGATGCACCAATATGGTTATGAGCCGACACAATTGAACTCACTCATCGTTTTATGAATTTACCGTTCTACTAAGCCAAAGACTCTTCATGAAATGTTACATGAAATGTTAGGCTGTCTGATTATCCATAAAATTCCTGGCTAACATCTATGTACAGTAATTACATGTAACACAGTAGGAATATAACAGATAGAATGATACATGTTGTAAAATATGATGTTAAAATAACACGATTAACACGGCAATAGATGACGTAATTTCATTCGTAGAGTGTCAAGCTAAATTCTATATGCTGGACATTTGAAACATAATTTACACGACATGTCAAAGATATGAAATATGGACCAGGACAAGGATATTACAGTTGATAATAGCAACTAAGTCATGCCCCGATTCAATCTATATTTTCGATAAGATTGTCAACCTTCGTTTTTTATGACCGAAACACAAATAAACGAACCCCATATTAAATTCCACTGCATTCGCTAGTCACGCAACAACATTCAACAGTTGGCTAGATTTCATCATAGTTGATGATCCCGAATTTATCGATAAATTGGGAATCAATCACGAATCGTAAGGCAGGATGGGAAGGAGAGACGGAAGGACAGTTCAGCCTTTGAAAAATAATCTCAATATTTGATAATTAAAGACGCTATTTTTCTTTTCCTTTTCTTTGTTTGGTGCCGCGTCATTTGATGGCGTCAACATTTAACACACACTGCACTTGGAAACGGTAAAGCCACCTGTGACCTTAAATGAACGTTAAGGATGAAAAAAGAAAATAGAGTATTGTTTATTTAGTTTGTTGAATGCAGAACCAAGTTTTATGATAATTCGAATGTTCGCGTCGCCAAGAAGAGGCGTGACAGTGTATTCTCCGTAAACTATGCTGTTGTAGTTGTTTATGTAAAATGTTAATTGTTGTCTAGGTAACAGGAGTAAACATTGCAATCTCTGAGAGTTTGTTCTCATTACATGCGGAAGGAACTCTCCATTGCAGGCGACATTTACACTCCTGCAGCATTTCTTTGAAGACCTTGTTGTGGTACTCGGCAATCACAAGCATCACCATCATTTCGGTAAGTTTCATGTGAATTACAGTAATCAGTCGGGATCTTTTCGTTATCATAGGGATTCATGTTTTGTTATCAGACCCTGATCAATTTGTTTGAGACAGGTGACGATATCATGTTGCGTGTTAGACGTTAAAGTGAAAGCGCCAGTGAAGGATGGTTACAGAGGGATAGGCAAATCCAATGGTGATTGAAAAGCAAGTTCGGTTGGTTTTATCCTTCGTTATACCTTCAGCACAGTGAATGATTTCCTGTTTTAACCGATTAATTCACTTGTCAACTTCATGCAGCATTACACCGATTTTTACTGGCAGATCTTTCACTTCTTGTATGAACCTCGTACATGTTTTCTACATCCGGGTCCTTGAACCGTCCACCATTTTGGGGAAAAGACGTCGATTTCCACAAATGTGAGCTGTTTAGACAAAGACGTTCTAAAAAAGAATTAACCATGAAGTGAGTTGACCTTGTGTCGATGATCTGAGTTAAATATAGCTGATTATTGGTACTGTAAAGGACTGTGTGAACGAGCCAATATATTTCCCTGTTGACAAGTTGATGTAGTTATGTCTAGAGAACAAAGCCATAAAGTCATTATTTATGGTTTTAAATCAATACACGATACGTGTTTCAAGTCTAGCTGCTTTATATTTACATAGTCTACATTACTTTCAAAATAACTGCATATACTCAATCTTTAGAAACAAAACAGAGAAATATCGAATTTATTTCAGTTTATGAAACGGGTTTTTCAAAAAAACAATGCGGAACGTGGGTTGCTCTCTTACCGGGATACCGAGCACACGACACGCAATGTTGAAGGCGTTCACTATATAGTCTAGTATTTTAACACGCACTACTTCAAGTTGCTCAAAGTTATCATGCAACTTCGGTATTATCAGAATGATGTAAACGCTGTCTGCAAGAGAATATCGATTTGTTCACGACAAAACATTCGCAGATATTGATTTTGGTTGGCATGAAACCAATCTGCCAAACATCGTATGATTATATCTTAGGGTGATACTTGTGATGTTTGAAATTACGTCATCATGAGAGTCATATTTTATTACCGCGTTCTACGATATTAATGTTATCAAAAATGTTTCCTTCAACTCCATGCCTGAAAAGCTTTCAAGCCTGATTAACCTGTCCATTTTAGCGAGATCTGAATTACGAGGAGAGTTTATCATATTTTTCAATCGCTGTCTCCAAATACTGCAAAGTAAAAGAGCTTTCGACACGCCGTATCTGTTACCAGCAGCAGTAGCCTTGTTGTAGAAAAAAGAGAAGAATTACACAACTTTAAATCTGAAACCTGAATTAGAATCTATCTTTAATGCACAACGCACAAATTTTCTCTTTAGAAACGCGATATCGGATACGGGACCCGTCTAGGGAGGTCATGATACTGAGGCTGCGTTTAAAAGTCATATGGTTCTGTCACTAGGGTGATTATTTGAAGGTTGCGTGAAACTGGCGACGAGGAAGTCGGCGAAGAAAAACAGTTGAGGGAATATGTTATATTATATTTTGAAATTCCATCAAGTGTATTTCCACTATTTGTGTCGGATATGTGAATACAGAATCTTGTTCTCCTCTTAAATTATGTCGATGTACCGAGTGTTCAGCCTGTCACCACAGCCTGTACATGTGTAATGTAAATATAACCATACGTTACATCTATGGTCCCTTTAAAGGGCCAGTAGCTGCAACTTTTCATTTTTCAATATTTTTGCATTTAATATCAACTTAAGTTTCTTTTTCTTGTTCCAAAAATATATTTAGATAGACGGAGTTTAGCCTGTCAGCTCAGCCTGTTCTCGTGTCAGCTGCATTATTTGTTGAAAAGTGAATTCCAGTCTTGATTGGAATCTAAATGTAAATAATAACAGAACATTTTACACGTGTAGTCGCTGTGTTGACAAGCTAAATAGAGGGTGTTTAAATATGCTTTTTTGGTAGAATAAGAAACAAAATTGGTGAAAAAAATCACCAGAGATTACAATTACAAGCCCTTTCAGATATAATGGACGACTTCAAAGTCTATAAGTATTGTCATTTCCTTGTATCTGCATTATGTTGTAGGGAGAAGTGAGGTGACAAAATATTATTATTAAACTTGTTCCTTGGCAGCAAATAATTTTTATGAAGCTCATCAAACATTGCTTGCAAGTCATAATTCACACGACATGTCAATGATGTGAAATGTGGACCAGGACAAGGATCTCACAGTTGATAATATCAACCAAGCAATGTCCCAATTCAATCTATATTTACGATAGTATTTTCAACCTTCCGTTATTTATGACGGAAACACAAATGAACGCACCCCGTGTTAAATTCCACTGCACTCGCTAGTCAGGTAATAACGTTCAAAAGTTCGCCAGACTTCATCACAGTTAGTCCCCAATTAATCGATAATTTGGAATCAATAGCAAATTGCAAGGGAGAATGGGAAGGAGAGACGGTATGACAGTTCAGTCTTAAAAAGATAATCTCAATATTTGATAATAAAAACTCAATATCACGCTCTTTCTCGTTTCCATTTCCTTGTTTTGCGCAGCGTCATTTGATGGCGTCAACATTTAACACACTCACTTCAAATCGGCAAACTACCTGTGACCTGAAATGAACGTTAAGTATAAAAAAAGTCGAGTCCTGTTTATTTACTTTGTTGAATGCAGAACCGAGGTTTATAGCTATTGAATGTTAGAATTGCCAAGAAGAGGCGTGTCAGTGTGTTATTCGTATGACGTTGTAGTTCTTTATGTAAATTGTAAATTGTTGTCCAGGTAACACGGGTAAACACTACGATTTGAAACGACATTGTAGGCAATATTTACACTCCTACAGTATTCTCCATTGAAGACCCTTGCCATACTCAGCACTCACACGTCAACGTTTCGGTAAGTTTCATTTGAATTACAGCAAAGAGTCGGCTTTTTGTTATGATAGGGACGTATGGTTTGTCATCAGACCCTGGTCAATTTGTTGGAGACAGGTGACGATATCATGTTGCGTCATGGTGTTAGAAGTTAAATTGAAAGCGCCAGTGAAGGACTGTTACGATAGGCAAATCCAATGGTGACATAAAAGCATGTGCAGTTGGTTTTATCCCTCGTTAGTGTACCTTCAGCAAAGTGAATGATTTCCTGTTTTAGCCAACTAATTCACAACTTCATGTGGTGTTACACCCATTTTTACTGGCAGATCTTTCACTTCGTGTAGGAACAGCGTACATATTTTCTACATTCGGGTCCACCATTCTGGGTGGGGGGTGGGGGGGGGAGTCGTCGATTTCCACAAATATGAGCTATTCAGACAAAAACGAACTTATAAGAATTAACCTTGAAGTGAGTTGACCTTGTGTCGATGATCTAAGTTGAATAAAGCTGATTATTGTGAGAACGAGCCAATATATCCCGTATTTGTGTTGACAAGTTGATGTAGTTATGTCTAAAGAATAAATTCATAAAGTCATTAGTAACCGTTTAAAATCAATACACAATACATATTTCAAGATTAGCTGGTCTACTTTACTTTCAAAAATACTGCATATATTAAATCGTTAGAAACAAGACAGAGAAACATCTAATTCATTTCAGTTTTTGAAACGCTTTTCAACAAAATTCAAATGACGAAGTTTTAGAAAACAGCGAGGGACGAGGGTTGCTTTATAAGTGGGGTAACGAGCTCACGACACACAATATGTTGATGCGTACACTAGTATTTTAATATGCAGTACTACCAGTAAGAATGACTTTAACTCTGTTTGCAAAAGAGTGGTCGAGGACAATCTTTAAGAAAACAGCGATGGACGAGGGTTGCTTTATTAGTGGAGTACCGAGCACACGACACACCATGTTGCATGCGTACACTACTATTTTAACACACAATACTCCAAGTAAGAATGATGTAAACTCTGTTTGCAAAAGAGTGGTCGATTTGTTGACGACAAAATCATTTGCGGATATTGATTTTAGTTGACATGAAACCAATCTTTCAGATCTTGTATGGTTTTATCTGTGGGCGATACTTGGCCCATGTTTCATGTGACGGTCACCCTTTTGAATTGTTTACTTAGTAGCACAAACAATAGGAATTTGGTGGGAAATGATCGGATAACCCGATTTCAATTGTAAATTTTGACCATGTTTGAAAGAGTTATAAATTACGTCAACATGAGATACTGGTCAAAAGAAATGCTTTCTAAAGTCCATGTCTAAAAATGTTTCAAGCCTGATTACCCTCCATTTTAGCTAGATGTGAATTTCAAAGAGAGTGTGTCATATTTCTCTGTCTCCAAATACTGCACAGTAAAATAACTTTCGACACACCGTATCTGTTACCAGCAGCAGTAGCCTTGTTGTAGTAAAAAGAGAAGAATTACACAAATTTAAACCTGAAATCTGAATATTTAATCTATCTTTTAGCGTATAACGCACAAATTTCCTCTTTAAAAACGCGATATAGGATACGGGACCCGTCTAGGGAGGTCATGATACAGAGGCTGCGTTGTCTAAATCAAGAATTTTGAAGTCAAGGCTCTGTCACTAGGGTGATTATTTGAAGATTGCGTGAAACTGGCGACGAAGAAGTCGGCGAAGAAAAGCAGTTGAGGGAATATGTTATAAATATTTAGAAATTCGATCAAGTGTATTTCCACTATTTTTTCGGATATGTGAATACAGAATCTTCTTCTCCTCTTAAATTATGTCGATGTACCGAGTGTTCAACCTATCACCACAGCCTGTACATGTGTAATGTAAATATAACCATACATTACATCTATGGTCCCTTTAAAGGGCCAGTAGCTGTAACTTTTCATTTTTCAATATTTTTGCATTTATATATTTATAATGTCAATTTAAGTTTCTTTTTCTTGTCCGAAAAGTATGTTGAGATATACAGGGTACAGCTTGTCAGCTCAGCCTGTTCTCGTGTCAACTGCATTATTTGTTGACAAGGGAATTCTAGTCCGGACCAGAATCCATATGTAAACAATAACAGAACATTTTACGCGTATGGATGCTGTGTAGACAGGCTAAAAATTACGTGGTTAAAATGCTCTTTTGGTAGAATAAAGAACAAAAAATGGTGAAATAATCATCAGAGGTTACAATTACAAGCCCTTTCGGATATAATGGAGGACTTAAAGGCTATAAGTATTGCCTTTTCCTTGTATCTGCAATATGTTTCAGGGAGAAGTGAGATGACAAAATATGATGATAAAACTTGTTCCTTTGCAGCAAATAATTTATGAAATTCATCAAATATTGCTTGCCATTCACCGTTACTCAAAAGAGAAGAGGTGCCGGTGATTTTCATTCGGAGTAGATTTTTATTCCATTGCTACGTGACAACACAAGTTGGCGAAACTTTAAGAATATATTATGAACGATATTGATACTTCGAAAGAGCTGATAAAATTCGCGATAAACAATTATTTACTCTGTTCTTACAGAAATAGATAATCATCCTTTGAGTCGGGGGCCATGTGAATCATGATATCCTTAAAGATCGAAACTTATTGAGTGTATAGGATAGTAGAACCATAGCAAACATCCAGATATCTGATTTACATATATATATATATATATACGCGTATACATATATATATATAATATATATATATATGTATATTCATAAATATGGTGCTACTATCAACAATACAACAAAATCAAAAAATAAGGTGAACCCACCAAATTTATCACCTCCTCAGGCCGAAGAAAGTTACCAGTGCTTCCATATACAAAGTTGGCAAATAATTCACGAGTAAGAAGACTTGTCAAAGTTCTGATTTAGGCTACTCAAAATGACCGCTTGTTGCGACCCAGAGTTGACCTGGGTTAATCTAGATGTGGCCTAGACTTATCTACTCTAGGTCATCTTATCTAAAACCGTGCTTTCTTATGCAAATCCGGCTGGGATACACTTCAGCTGGACAGTCACATAAACCAAGGGTGGTACCGAGACTTGCCTCAAGTCGCCTGGCCACAGTCTGCTGAAGTTTATTTCCTCAATTTATTGTCTTTTGATATTCATATGCTCACAGATTAATTTTGAGCAGGTTGTACCGAATGTGGGAGCATACCTCAGATTGACAAGTCATGTCTACTGTCTTCCAAATTAAAAACGACTTCATGCAAACTTCATGCAAAATCAAGTAAACTTACTTTTGAAGCATGTCGAAAAGAATATTATTATAGCAATAGTGGTTAAGATATTCTAAGTCAAATTGAACTGTTTAATCACTGGACATTCAAAGGTTATATTGGGGGAACCATCCGAGTCCAGAGTTTGGCTATTCAAAATGTGTTTCTGTGCATCAAATCTGTGGTGATGTTGTACGACTTCGATTTTGGTGTGAGTTTCACCACTTTGACATAGAAAAAACTAACATTATCAGCAAACAAAAAAAGTTAAGAGTAAATTGTCGTACCTTCAGGAGAATGGTTACTCTACAGTGCAGTTTATCACTTCTTTTCCTTATGAATCTTCGTTTTATTCAGCTATAATTGCAAAGACCCGTGTTTTTACGCTATAGTCAAACGTAACACCTCGTGAAATACTTCAACGATCCAGACCTGAGTATTTTGCTATAGCTATCCTATACACTCAATAAGTTTACATGATTCACACGGCCCCTGAGTCTCACTTTTTGCCGGGCAGAGTACGAGCAGGATTTCCTACCAAACGTGCATACACGTTTTTATTTATATTCAACTCAAAGGGTAACATTAATTTACTGTAGATTAGTTGCAATTTCTAGTACTTTTGACACTCAGTAAGTCAAGTAATATCAACGTTATGGTTTTTTGTCGTTAATGTCTTATTGACAATCGTTATTTTGAAAAAGGTGTTTTTTTGATGAATGAACCTGGAGTATAGATTTTGCATGCCACGATTGGGGTTCCATATTTCCAAAAAAACGGTAATACATACTTCAGGTGCCATCAGCTATTGTGTTTGTCGAAGGTATATTGTCTGCACGGAGTTGCAAGTGGTCTAAGGTCAACTGGGGACAAGGACTTGACCCTAGGTCATGAGTACATTGTTCATGAGGGCTTTTGTGCTCGAGCACAGAATCAAAGATTGAAAGTGAACGGCGTCCTTTCGATTTGAGTTCTACGAACTGTAGCTTGAGTTTGTCTCAAAGAATGAACCTGCGAGTGACTATTTTGCATGCTACAATTAGAGCTACACATTTACAACAACCGGTACTACATGCTTTAGGTGTCATCAGCTATTGTTAACACGATTGGAACTAATTTGGGATAATTGGATGATGAAGTAATGTCGATTTAATCTACAAATGTAATCTCATCTGCTTTTATTTTTACATTAGGGAGCGTTCAATTATTACGGCCGGGGGTGGGCCGGCAAAATCCAGAGGGGGGGGTCACCTCAAAGTTGAAAACTGCAAAGGGGGGGGGGGGTCATGTATTTTTCAAACAGCTCAGAGGTGGGGGGGTCACTTAATTTTCATAAGCATCCGTCCAGTCAAAAGGCAGTTTCAGTGTTCAGAAATACTCTGGGAGATAAAAATGATTCGCTGCATGATTTCATTCTCTGAAGTCATTTAATTGTAAATCTGAACAAAAGTATAATTATCTGTCACATGAACATCTTGACTTGGCAACTCTGAGGCTTGTTTTATTGTAAATGGAGCTCACTGACCGTAAAGTGTCAAAATTGAACAATTTATATGCTAGGTGTTTGAAATATAACTCACTCGACATGTCAAGGATGTGAAATATAGACCTTGACAAGGATCTTGCGGTTGACAATAGCAACCAAGCAATACTCTGATTCAATCTATATTTAATACGACAAGATTGTCAGCCTTCCGTTTTTATGACCGAAATACAAATAAACGCACCCAATGTTAAATTCCACTGCATTCGCTAGTCAGATAATAACGTTCAAATGTTCTCTGGATTCATCAGAGTTGATCCC
Organism: Ptychodera flava; assembly: GCF_041260155.1. NCBI lineage: Eukaryota > Metazoa > Hemichordata > Enteropneusta > Ptychoderidae > Ptychodera > Ptychodera flava. The sequence goes on from NC_091939.1 coordinate 7,435,496, forward strand.
TAATTTATAAATATTTGGAATCAATCTCAAATTGCAAAGAACGTTTGGAAGGAAGTATGGATGGACAGTTCAGTCTTACAAAGATAATCTCAATATTTGAACTTGTTCACAGTTTCTTCAATCAAAACAAATATTCTAGGGCCAGTGAAGTTTAGCAGGGAATCTCTTTCTCACTTCCCGTTCAAAGGTGCCTTATATTAATGATAAGATCTGTAAAACACACACTTGGCTGCCAACACCAAGGTTATAGCCACCTATATTGTATTTGGAAATTTAAAATTTAGCAAGTGTTACGTATAGTCGATAAAGAGATTGTTGAAACAGTGAGAGGTAGAAACGTATAGTCGATAAAGAGATTGTTGAAACAGTGAGAGGTAGAAACTTTCTATCTAACGCAGCGTTTTCAAAGTGGATCAGACAAGCTAAACGGTCTCGGCAATGAATAATGCCTCCATAAATTGTTGCTCTTGCCTTTGCTAGTGCTACTTTCACTTCGTAAGTTCTCCTTTGTTGGCCGTGACTGCTTCGCACTAAAAATAACTGTCAGCTGTCATTACATGAAAATAAGTAACCATTACAGATAATCACTAATATCTGTGACGAATTGGATGGTTCGATTTATTGAAAAATTTCTTTCAAATAATATATCTTATGATGTTACTTGCAGTAAAGCGAAGGCAGTCATGACGATGCCCGGTGAACCGCCCGGCTACATGTCGGAGGATCCAGCCTTCATGAAAGCTCCTGTCGTCACACAACCGCAATCATCAATGGCACAATCATCAACGGTAATTCAAACGTGCCTGTAGCACATTACTCATTTCAAAGTTTAAATCACCCAGTGCCATCAGACACCATTAAGCAAAGTTAGTTACTCAGTCCAGCCGTATTGTTGAATTTAATTGAATTTGATATTAACTATTCTGAACCGATGAATCCGTAGATTAACTTTTATGCATTGAATCCAACAGAAAAGAATACTTCAGCAGTTAATTCGCGTAATGATTTGTGAGTTATAATTTATAGCTAACTAGTTCCTTTAGTTGACGTCATGGCGAATCTTACAAATCGATTATCAATATCAGGTTAATTTTATTCTTTAGATTTATATTTTGGTGCACATTTCACCATAATAATATTCGTCCACAGATCGATATTGACTAAACACAGAGTATGATGCGTGATGTACGATAGGAATATTTGAGTTTGACCTTAACATTCACGCTGTAATTAAAACCATTTTATGTGAGTCACTATTTTGTGTAGATAATATAATTTCTATCGACCATTTTGCAAATCGATTGAAACATGGAAGGGAATTCAGCAAGGTGAAATTGTAATTTGTAACCATGCTATGGTTTATTTATCACATTCTTAACTGTCATCTTTCCTTTGACCTTAGAATGTTGTCGTTATGAACACAGCTCCAGCCGTTCATATTATACCGCCTGGTCAGTGGACAACAGGACTGTGCGGATGCTTCGAAGATTGTGGAAGTTGTAAGTGTGGTAACAAGGAGAGAGAGAGAGAGAGAGAGAGAGAGAGAGAGAGAGAGAGAGAGAGAGAGAGAGAGAGAGAGAGAGAGAGAGAGAGAGAGAGAGAGAGAGAGAGAGAGAGAGAGAGAGAGAGAGGAGAGAGAGAGAGAGGAGGGAGGGAGGAGGAGAGAGAGGGAGAGAGGAGAGAGAGAGAGAGGGAGAGAGAGAGAGAGAGAGAGAGAGAGAGAGAGAGAGAGAGAGAGAGAGAGAGAGAGAGAGAGAGAGAGAGAGAGAGAGAGAGAGAGAGAGAGAGATTTTGTGCAGCTGTCTGTTGGTTGGTTGGAAAAAACCGTGACTGATGGCCAGCATATATGTTTTTCAAGTATAGAAAAACTAAAATAAAATACAATTGAAGTTCAAGTTTATAGATGCCTACCTACACGAATCATGATGACATTCCAAGCGTTGATTGAGAGCGGAGACAACACGACAGTCTAAGTACATCATTTGTAGTCACGTTACGAACACAGCAAGTACATAACCAACAGTTATTTGAAAGAAAATGTGCCACAGAAGGCAAGGGGTAAAGTAACCAAAAAGAACTTGTGAATAAATAGACAGCATGAGTGTCAGTGAAGCGGCAGAATTGTTGAAAGCAATCAAAGAGAAAGGACAATCTGAGGATAGACAGTGTATGAAGATTGAACAAAAACGAGCAGAGAGTAAATTGTAACCATTGTGTAAGACTCCACTTGTCAATAGCTTTAGTTCTTGCATGCCACTGCAAAGATATAAAAGTTGTTATTTGAATTCGTGTTGTGCTCAAATCTAATTTTAGTGCAGCAAAAGTCAAAAACAGGAATTACGTGTTTGACATACTTCTGCTCTAGTATTTGACATTTTAAGTAGATATATTCTGGTAGATTTTATCAGTAATTGCATTTCTGTAATCAACCTTCAAATTTCCTTTATCAAACTTCTCTATAATACATCGTACCGTAAGTTTCAAGTACTCTTCTAACATAAAAGTATTGTTTGAATTTAAAAGTATTGGCGCGTTAACTTTCCTTTTTTATTTAGCCTGAGCTTGGGTCTCTGAAGGCATATCGGTGACCTTTGACCTCTTCATTTACAGGCTTGGCATCGTTCTACTGTCATAACTGCTACCGATGTTATCTTGCCAACAAGCTTGATGAAAGTTGCTGCTATCCTATTTGTGTACCTGGAGCAGCCACCGACTTGATGGTTTTAAGGATGAAAGTAAGAACGATGAACAACATCCCGGTAAGAAAAATAACATATCCTTAAGAATGGTCTATTAGATGGTAGGAGGAGTCACGGCATGTCGCAAAGCATTTTTCTCGCTTTCGAAAATTTTACAAATATTTTCTTAGGTTTTAAATTTCATGCACCACTTTCTACAATTATCGCTTGGCCCATTTGTTCAGTACATGCTCTGCTATTGGTTCGATTTGAAAATCGCCCACGTGACTTAGTCTAACGAGGGATCTTATCAATCTTGAATGTAAGAAACGACAAGATGCGCCTAGAAACCTGCTGATTTGTCGACTTTTCATTGGTAAGAGGTAAAAATGTCTGAGTATGATTGAGAAGGACTAATGTGCTTTGAACCTACGTCGAATTTTACCACTTTCGATCTAGGTGCATTTTTGGCGATAGAAAAAAGTGTGTGAAAATGAAGAGGCATCCCTTGTTTAAAGTTAGGCTGTATTGAATTTTGCAGCGCATACTTTGTTCCTTTCTTCAAAAACTATCAACTATACAACAATAACAATAACAACAACAAAAACAACAACAAATTTACTGCGTCTAAACATTTTTCCTTCATTTTTAAAATATTTAATCATCATCACCATCATCTACATCATCATCATCATCATCATCATCATCATCATCATCGGATATCGAGGCCCATATGGCTAGATCGGCCTACTTGTACATCATCAGGCCAATGACGAAGTGAACACGTGGAGGTAGCTATTTTACTGTAAAGGTGTGAGTGGTTTGTGGGCAAGTGACGCGTTGAAGAGAGATCCAGGCAAAGGTTTAAATACCCCAACATCACACATGAACATTACATGATGCATAATGTCTTAATGTTCATTAAACTAAAAATAAGCAAATATAATATAATAATAATAATATATATATATATATATATATATATATATATATATATATATATATATATATATATATATATATATATAATATTATAATATATTTCTGAGGAAATGTTGACAACAAGACACAGGTTATTAACCAAGTTAGAACATTCAAAGATGGCAAATGAGCGAACAGGAGAAGTACCTGTTCTCGGGCGTTTAAACTTACCAAATCTCACAACGCTGACAGGAAAGTCAAAACTACCGATATATATCTATTATAACACATGTAGCTGGAGCACTATTACATGCCTAAATGTAGGCCTTCAATAGCACCCTCATTGATCAAAAGTGTATTTCATTTATGTTCAACATATCTTTACACAATGTATAAATAATCTTTCCTACAGGGTAACGCCATGAATGACTGTGCAGCCGCCTGTTGCTGCCCATACTGTGTAGCTGCTCAGTTATCGCGAGAGTGGGATAACACTATCGGCAGGAGCCACTATTAGACGTCCGTGTTCAAAACTCGATGTCGGTGACACCTCCAACCAAGTTACTATCCATTTTGTATCTCATCATTTGCAACTCTTTTCTTTCTTTAAGATAAAAGTGCATTTCAAGAAATTATGCTTAGTGTGTGAACATTGAACAGTGAAGTATCAAGTATGATATTGACCTTTGAAAATTGTATTTATCCAGGAAAAGATAATCCATCATGATTATTTACTCAAGTTACATATGAAAATTAATGACAAACGAGGCTGTTGCAGATTAAGCATCATTTGAATACTTATGTTCTGTTCATTTTGTAATGTCTTTTGCGTTTTAAAATACTTTAAACGGTGAGAGAAAATCATGGCCTTAAATGTTTAGCTGTTCGACTGACTGACAGACAGCTTCATGTGTGAATGCACATGTATGTATGTATGTATGTATGTATGTATGTATGTATGTATGTATGTATGTATGTATGTATGTATGTATGTATGTATGTATGTATGAATGATTGCGTCTAGACACCCATATGTATATATTTTCTATGCAAATATCCGTGTACATATAATTTACTATGTACCTGTCTCTACGCTTAAACTAGCTCTTTTTGTACCACGTGAATCTGTGTGCACCTTTGTGTAGAAATTGCAACATTACTGATAGTTGGTACTGATAGAGGGATCTTAGTTAAGGGTCGCTTTCAATAGTATTCACAATGATAATAATGAAGAAAAGAGAACGTTTTACACTGCTGCAGCTTTGATAGTGCAAGTACTGAGTTCACGGTTATTGAGTTATAATTTCATGTCCTTGATAAATTATCTACTTAACGCACTCATGGTAAAATACATATACATGGCATTTACAACATTGTCTTCCATTATAGGGGATATAAGATGTAAGGTTTTTGCCATATTCTCAAACTTTCCTAGAGGATAATGAGACATCCAGTACTGTGCCAATAAAACATAAGTAATGTGTATAACAAAGCTTGTTTTTTGCTGATAAATAAATTATAGACTTAAGTTGTTTGTTGTGTTGATGGGCAAAATACAGGGCGTTTCATTATGTCGTCTGTGAGTCAAAGCAAAAACCGCAATTGAGAGTCGGACCAAGTTAACATACACATCAGGTAAGGTTTCGGCTCAATCTGAGAGATGGTGGAACTTCTGCACTTCTTTGTCTGATCAGCTTACTTTCAAGCTAGGAAAGTGCCTCGATCCAAAACTTGCAAAATGAATATAATTTCTTCAATAACGGAATCTATTTTAAGATACTATACAATCGTATTACCATCACCATCAAGCTATACATGAATATTACCTTCACTTAATGCATTTCCAGTTTTGTTTTGTTGTATATTTCTGTTTTGTAAAAGTAGAAACCCTTACCTTGTGATTATGATTTCGTTTTTTATTCTGAATGAACTACTTTGTAAAATTCTCTTTAAACGGTCACTATAACTTTGCGCCAATTGTAAAGCCGTGTAGAAGTTTCAGTAACAATTGCAACCCTGCAAGGCCTCGCTCTACTTAATACACATGCAGAAAGCTATTCCTAAGCAGTTTTCATTAAAAGCAACTGAGAATGCTATTAAGTTAGCAAATAGGCAATTTAAAGGGACAAAGTCGGCCATTTTTTATGAATTTTGTTTGTTGCAAGATATTTCTCATATTCATGCATCGTGTCTAAAACCAGGATCGAATATTAGCATGGTCATCCATTCATTCAGTATCTTTCAACATGTCAAACAAAATAAGTAGTATCTCATATAAGTTAATGAAAAATGACCGACTTTGTCCCTATAATACCGTGTACTTGACCCATACACTATAGGAATGTGCAATTGCACACTCCAGGCAGCTTACCGGTCCAAATGCATAATCTACATCATTGTATGAACATACTGTTACATGCGGTGTCAGTGAGGAGAAAGATTATATCCGCCTACTAACTGACCACAGGGTCCTCGATCTCCGATGACGATGATGATGATGATGATGATGATGATGATGATGATGATGATTTCTGGGTTGTGAAAAATTCTTTTCCAGTAATTGAAAAGTTGAACGTCATCAACACTAGGAAAAAGGCCAAATGCATCTCAACATTCGATTTCAGTACACTTTACACCAAAATTGAACATAAGGATCTACTGAAAGAATTGTACAACGTAGGTGACTTTGTATTTGAGGGTGGAACTATTCGATATATTGATTTCTCTTCTCCTACGGCATTTTGACGCAAAGAGAAACAAAGCCTTTGTTTTTCTAAGGCATCACTAAAGTCTGCTAAAAAACATCTCATAGTTGAAAGCTATTTCCAGATAGGCAACATACTCATTTTACAAAACACAGGCATTCCTATGGGTATTGATCCAGCATCATTTTGGGCAAATTTATATCTACACAGGCATGAGATTTATGTCAAACCTCATTCATATCCATATAGCTCGTGCTCGAAAATTTCATGGATGCGCACGATTCATCGATGACATATGTCTTCTAAATGATGTTGGAGAGTTTGGTAGATCATACGAGCAAATATATCCTGCAGACTCACGTTGAAGTGTGAGCATAATGGACAACATGCTACATTTCTCGAATTGGAAATATCTATAGTAGGTGGAATGTTCGTCTGTGGACTCTTTGGCGGGCTCGATGATTTCGGGTTTTCTATTGTGCGAATGCCAGATCGCGAAAGTAACATCCCTTCGTATATTTTTTGTGGCACTGTGTTGTCAGAATGTCTTCGCATTGCTCGCGCTGCACTTCTAATAGAAGATTTTGTTCCAGGGGTTGCCAGCCTGTGCAGCGGGATGTTGTCTCGGGGGGCGGCAACTTGAGATTATCAGACAGTTTCATGGGGCTATGAACATAAACATAAAATTCATGAACACAAAAATGGTTTTGATGAACATAAACATAAAATTCATGAACACAAAAATGGTTTTGATGAACATAAACATAAAATTCATGAACACAAAAATGGTTTTCATGAACATAAATATGGAATTCATGAACACAAAAATGATTTTTATGAACACAAAAATAGTTTTCATGAACATAAAAATGGTTTTGATGAACATAAACATAAAATTCATGAACACAAAAATGGTATTCATGAACATAAACATGGAATTCATGAACACAAAAATGATTTTTATGAACATAAACATAAAATTCATGAACATAAAAATGGTTTTGATGAACATAAACTTAAAATTCATGAACACAAAAATGGTTTTCATGAACATAAACATGGAATTCATGAACACAAAAATGATTTTTATGAACATAAACATAAAATTCATGAACATAAAAATGGTTTTGATGAACATAAACATAAAATTCATGAACACAAAAATGGTTTTCATGAACATAAACATGGAATTCATGAACACAAAAATGATTTTATGAACATAAACTTAAAATTCATGAACATAAAAATGGCTTTGATGGGCTATAGGAATAGACCCTAACATCATGGCATACACTCTGTAATTAAAACTATTTTATGTCAGTCGGTATTTTGTGTAGATATTGAACATTTTGCAAATCGATTAAAACATGGAAGGGATTTCAGCGAAGTACAATTGTTATGTGTAACCACGCTATGGTTTATTTCGTCACATTCTGAACTTTCATCTTTCTTTTGACATTAGAATGTCGTCATTGTGCAAACACCCCAAGCTGTTCATGTTCATGTTGGTGCATGGACCACAGAACTGTGCGGATGCTTCGAAGATCGTGGAAGTTGTAAGTGTGGTAACACAGAGAGAGAGAGAGAGAGAGAGAGAGAGAGAGAGAGAGAGAGAGAGAGAGAGAGATTTTGTGCAGCTGTCTGTTGATTGGTTGGAAGAGACCGTGACTGATGGCCAGCATATATGTTTTTCAAGTACATGTAATGCCAAAGTAAATAAAAGACAATTGAAGTTCAGAAGTGTTTAGTTTTTAGTGTTTAGGAGGCACCGTGGGACAGGGGTTAGGGTAATTTTAACAAAGTTAAAAAAAGTAACATTTCATATTATAGTAAAATGTCTAAAAAGGTGTTATCTTATACAGTCACTGAAAACATGAAGACAAAGTGACCACATATCTAAAGTTGCGAGTGGCATTACTTATATTGGGGTAGGTGTCGCGTAAAAGAAAGATGCAGGCAAAAGATTGAAGAGCCTCAACATCACTTAGTTGAACATTATAGGATATGTTTAAATGTTCATTAAACTAAAAAATCTATTGAAAATATATTCTGCGGAAATGTTGACAACCAGACACAGGTTAGTAAGCATGTTAGAACATTCGAAGGTGGCCACTGAGCGAATAACAGAAGTGGCTGATGTTAAACTTACCAAATCTCACAAAGCTGTCAAAAGGGTGACAGCTCGTACCACTTAAGTAAGTGTGACTGCATGTGTATAGTCAATATTTATCGTCGGAGAAGTTAATTCTTTTGACAGCTAATTCTGTCAACGTGCCAGTAAAGTCAATACTACCGATATATATCTAGTGTGCCTAAATGTAGGCCTTCAATAGCGCCCTCATTGATCAATAGTGTATATTTCATTTCTGCCAAGCATAGTTTTACACAATGTAATCTTTCCTTTCCTACAGGGTAACGCCATGAATGACTGTTGTGCCGCCTGTTGCTGCCCATACTGTGTAGCTGCTCAGTTATCGCGAGAATGGGATAATACTGTCGGCAAGAGAGGCTAGACGCTCGTGTTCCAAAATCGATGTCGGTGACACGACGAACAAAGTCACCAGTCATTTTTTATCTCATCAAGTGCAACTGTCTTCTTTCACCGGATTGTAATATCTAGTAGCTGCTGCCGAGGAACGCCAAGCGACTACCAGTAACACGATTGGAACTAATTAGGGATAATTGGATCTTCACATTTTTCAAATTTCTTAAAAATGTTAGGTTCCCTATAGCTGAATGTTGCAATATTACAAATTACTCATAAAAACAAGTGTATAACTTAACAAGAAAAGCAGATGTGCTTACATTTGCAGATTAAACCGACATTACTTCACCATCCAATTATCCCAAATTAGTTCCAATCGTGTTCAGTCTGTGTGACATTTTGTGAAACACATAATCAAAGGGCAACTGTCTTTCTTTCGCGACGCGCTTCTATCAGGAGTTTTATCGACTTAGAGCTTACAAGAAATTTAGATAAGTTTTCTATTTCGTATATTGCAAGGATATTTAGGGGCCCAAGCCTATGGGCTGGGCCCCTATTGTTTTTACAGGAGTTCAACTTTCCTCGTTTGGTTCTTCTGCTCTTTTTTGTCGACCTGGAACTCAAACACCGCTTACCACAAAGTTCTAAAACTTGCAGGCTAATAGGTACCTATGAAACGGTCAAATATTGCTTGCAAGTCACCGTTACTTAAAGAGAGGAGATACATGTGATTTTCATGTGGAGCAGATTTTTATTCCACTGCTACGTGACAACACAAGTTGGCCAAACTTCAAGAATATATTCTAGAGACCTGGCACAACCATGTACTAGGATGTGCAACGCTATGCTACAGGGTTGTGCTAGCATCCTAGTACAGTGTAGATGAGCACGACTCTGTAGCATAGCTGTGATTTACATCCATGTAACAGAGTAGATTTTTTTGCAGTCCTTTTGCATGAATGTAGCACGAAACACTGTAGCAGAGTCAGATTTTCTATAGTTGTGTCACAGGGATGTGTGAAACAACACTGTGATTAGACTACAAATTATATCCCTCAACTATGGTTTCCTTTCACAGCCATGTCCCAGTAGCTCTGCTAAGAAGCCCTGCCACAGAGGTGTATATACCACTGTTACATTACTTTACACACATGTGTTGCAGGGGTGCGTACAGACCTTGTACAGTCCTATTGGCCACACATGTGTACCAACCCTGTGTATCATTTCAGGCATTCTCATTGCCTTGCATTTGCACCTTATTAACAATTCTGTACACTATGAGAGTGTTTATACATCTCCACACAACACCTCTTTCATACAAAAGTGCTACAGCAATGAAACATACAAAAATGATACATTTTAATGTCAGAAATTAATGATTTATTTCACACTATTTCAAGCTTTTAACATAGTGCAATATTTTAAACCCACAATGATAGGTCAGGTGTGAAGTAAGCCAGATAACTGGTGTCAACAAGAACGTTATTCATTCATCTTGAATTTGTAGCAAGGTTGACAAATGCACATTGTATAATGATATGAACAAGCAACCTAACGTCAGATGTGGCAAATAACTACTTATGACATGTGTTGATACAGAAGACTGAAATCTTTTTTAGCAGATTTCAGGATGAGCTGACAAAAAACCGGCAAAAACAGCGGCAAAAATACGCAATTGAAGATTGCATTATAATTTGAACATATAACATTAATATCATCCTAAGAACATGTCAATCAAAGCTATTAGACAAGTAGTTTTTTGAGAAACAAAATTTTTCACCAAAAATGGCAATAATTACTGAAGAATAAATAAATTGTAGATTTCATCATGCATATATTTTCAATATATCACATTACAGCCCCCACTCAATTATTCGATTTATCTAATATAAATATTATTTCCTTGATAAAATATTCAATGGAAAACAAAAGAATGACAAGCTGTTAATGGGCTGTTGACACATTTGCTAATGCGAGAACCAGGGATTGAGAAGGGTGCCTTTATGTTCATCTGTAGAAACCTGAAATCACATATCAAAGCTATCAGGTCAGTACTTTTTGAGAAATAGACTTTTAGACCCAAAAATTGCAAAAATTTGCCCAAAAATTATGAATTCCAAGTTTCATCATAATGAATGTATCACATTTTGAGCATCCCTATGAACCTGTATACCAAATATCAAAGCTGGCAGAGGAAATAAATTTTTGACAAAAAATGACAAAAATTGCCTTAAAAATACAAATTTGCATATTTCTGTAAAATTTGAACAAATCTGAAATAGAGCATCACAACAGACTTATATCCCAGACATCAGACATGAAGTTTTGAAGATTTTTGAAAGATTTTTTACCAAAAATGACAAAAATTTGCCTTAAAATCACAAATATGCAAATTTCAGCTGAATTTTATTAAATCTGAGGTCACCCCAGTGACCTGCATACCAAATTTCAAAGTAATCGAATATGTGGTTTCAGAGAAGACTTTTTGACTGAAAACAGCATAAAATACTCAAAAAAAATATGATTATGCAAATTTCATCAACATTTGAACAAACCCAACTGATGCCACTCCAAGTGAACTGCACATCAAATTTCAAAGCAATCAAACATGTGGTTTTAGACACAGAGAAGAATTTGATGGATGACAGATGGACCACAATAAATACGCTGGATGACACTGGACACTCAGCCTATTTGATAAGTGCTCCATGTCGCTGACAGCGAAGATAAAAATGACCACAAAAATGAATGTCTCTGAATTACCATTTTTAAATAATTTCCACTGAATTATATTCTACCGTATACTTTTTAGCTTTCTGTGTAAGTAAAAATCTCATATGGAACAGTTGCCGTCTTTTAATACTGCAATATAAGTTTAATGTAAACTAAATTAGAGTTATAGTTTTAACAATTTGCATTGAAATATTTGTTTACTCTATAGAAAGGATAATGTCTATTGTGTTGAAATATTTTTGTCCAGATTACATTATTTTGAATTCTGCTACATGATGTGACAACTCTACATGTAGTTCCTTCGTAGATATGCTGAATACATGAGTGACCCACAATACTCTCAGCATTTACAAACTCCATATCATCAATTAATCGTAACACTTTGCAATTGTATTGGCAGTACTTGGATATATCTATAAATTTCTGAAAACCAATGTAGGCTTGCTCTTGAACATTCACATATCTTCTTAAGAATCCATATGCAACCTATTAAAATAAACCAAAAACTAACATGTAAGTGCAAAATATTACCAAGGTTGGGAATATGGGCAAGTTACTCGCAAAGTCCTTTCACAGAACACCTTACATCATAATTTAGTTGTGATTCTCTATGCCATATGTAGTAGAAGATAATCTGGATTTTACAGAAAAAGTTCCACTAGTCTACCATACCATGCCTGTCGCATTTTGATTGGTCAAGCAGAACCAGGTGACTGACCACAAATACACAGTAATGGTTTGTTTAAATGCCCATGAATATGAATAATAAGATAAACAACTCAAAGTATTGTAACTTTACAGCTCAAACGTAAATCATAATCAATCACAAAATAAAATTGAGCACTTGTGGGCCAAGTTCAGATACTTTTTTTCTGAAAACATCTCTGGATTTGCCAAATTTTTCCAGTGCACATGACACTGTGTCGCGTATTGCTCAGTTCTGGGGCCCAGTTTTCATACACTTTGGAAATTTTTGCAAATTTTGACGGTTTCCTTGGTTTCGTTGATAATATAATGGAAATAACATACTCCATCCTGACTATTAATGTTTATTTATGGGCGTGGCAAGCCTTACCCATTAATTTTTGGCTTTCCTCTTTTCCTTGCCCATAAATAAATGTTAATGGTCAGCGCTTCACCTGTTATTTCTATAACAAGTCATCGTTGATGACACAGTCCCCACTTGTTAATGGGTAGTACTTTGATTACAGGTCCTCCGAGAGGATAGAGTCCTCTTCATTAGGTCTGTGATAAAAATACTTTTGAATAAATTCGCTTGATACATGTCTGAGCTGTAGTTCAGGACATGAAAAAATCGTAATAAAATGGCCACATGGCGACCTTATTGGATCGTATCACAGAACAAATCTATGTGCATATGTATGACAGACATCCAGCTCTATGGATTTGCTCAGAATTAGATATACGCATAATTAATGAGGTACAGTATGAAGCATCATAAGGTCTCCCATCATACCATATATGAAGGGTGTAGCACTTGTGGTTACTGAGTTATGGACAAACATGTATATTTGAGGTCAAAGGTCATCAAGGTCATGTGACATTTTGTCAAAAAAATTGTTTTGCTAAGTTCTCCCTATATACCAAAAATCAGGCCTCTAGCTCTATTGACTCGCTCAAAATTAGATATGCACATAATTAATGAGGTACAATATGTGGCGCCATAGAGTGTCCCATCATACCATACATGAAGGATGTAGCACTTGTGTTTACTGAGTTATGGACAAATATGTATATTTGAGGTCAAAGGTCACTGAGGTCACATGACATTTTGTCAAAAAAATTGTCGTGCTAAGTTATCCCTATATACCAAAAATCAGACCTCTAGCTCTATTGGCTTGCTCAAAATTAGATATGCACATAATTAATGAGGTACAATATGTGGCATCATAAAGTGTCCCGTCATACCATACATGAAGGTAGTAGCACTTGTGGTTACTGAGTTATGGACAAATATGTATATTTGAGGTCAAAAGTCACCGAGGTCACGTGACATTTTGTCAAAAAAATTGTATTGCTAAATTATCCCTATATACCAAAAATCAGACCTCCAGCTCTATTGGCTTGCTCAAAATTAGATATGTGCATAATTAATGAGGTACAATATGTAGCGTCATAAGCTGTGTCATTATACCATATACCGTATGAAGGGTGTAGCACTTGTGCTTACTGAGTTATGGACGAATATGTATATTTGAGGTCAAAGGTCACTGAGGTCACGTGACATTTTTGAAAAAAATAGCATTGCTAAGTTATCCCTATATACCAAAAATCAGACCTCTAGCTCTATTGGCTTGCTCAAAATTAGATATGTGCATAATTAATGAGGTACAATATGTGGCGTCATTAGCTGTCCCATCATACCATATATGAAGGGTGTAGCACTTACGGTTACTGAGTTATGGACAAATATATATATTTGAGGTCAAAGGTCACCAAGGTCACGTGACATTTTGTCAAAATATCTGAGATATCTGCATGAACGGATGGACTCACAGATGGACTCACGGACGGACATGACCCAATCTATAAGCCCCCTGGACTTCATCTGTGGGGACTAAAAACTGTGTCACTGCATCCTTTTTGCAATATGAATACGATGAGAAACTAAATTTTTATTTTTCTTGGCCTTATACATGGGAGTCTATGGACTGCCTTATACATGGGAGTCTATGGACTGCCTTATACATGGGAGTCTATGGACTGCCTTATACATGGGAGTCTATGGAGAATGCCTTATACATGGGAGTCTATGGAGGTGAAAACTAAAAAGTCCTCTAACACGGCCAAAATTGATCGCATTGTGAAACAAATCGACGTGCATCTGTATGGGGTAGGGAACTATCCTTGTGCAAAGTTTGAAAGAAATTGACCAGGGCATGTCTGAGATATCTGCGTGAACGGACGGACGCACGGACGGACGCACACACGCACGCACGCACGCACGCACGGACGCACGCACGGACATGACCAAACCTATAAGTCCCCCCGGACGGTGTCCGTGGGGACTAACAAACATACTCACATAAAGATGTACATACATACATACATACATATTTACCTGCAGACATACATGCATATATGCTTATATACATTCAGACAGACATAAAGACATATACACAACATACATACAGATAGACATATACACACAGACATAAATACTTAAATACATACAAATATAGGCATACATGCATATACAAACATACATGCATACATTTTTAATAGACACATACAGACATAGACATACAGACACATACATGCATATACATACATACAAATAGGCATACATGCATATATATATACATGTATACATACATCCATCCATATACAACCATATTTTACATACATACATACATACATACATACATACATACACACACACACAGACAGACAGACTGTTCCGTGGCTTAACCCTTTGCAGCCCAGCTCATTTGCATAACAATGTACAGTGGAGACCAGAACTCCCCACTCAAAAATTAAAATATTCTGTAATCATTAACAGTGTATTGTTTATTCCAAATTTGTAAAAAAGTGGCTCAAAACTGACTACAGCAACCTGAAATTATTTTAAAGCTTATAAAATTTCCTTTCCAATGATATATTGCTTATGGGGAATTCAAGAAAATTACTTGACACTTTTCCTCTTCAAATGAAGCTTGCAGCTGATTTATTGCGCAGCTTTACACTTTCCTTTTCAGGTAAGAAGTCCCAGATGAAATAAAAATAAACAAAACACATAATTTGAGTGTTTCTTGTTTTTTTACATGTTATTTTGAAAATCAATGTTTTTCTAATTTTGCAATTGTTGTAGCATCATAGAGCCGAGACTTGCTGTATTATATCATCAACCAACTTGAGCAAATTTCATGGCACATTGAGGAAATGTTTGCATCATTTTTAAACGTATAATACAGTAAAAGTAATATTGAACACAAAATTATCAAATTTACAACAAAATAAAAGTATTTATTTATAAAGTGTCTTTAATTCAAAAAAATGAGGGTACGATAGTTCTCTTTTTGGCGCCTGTACCGTGTACGTCCGCCTTTCTTTCCAATAAATTCTGGGGATTGAAGCTCAGACAGTATCCGCTAAGGGGACAAGTAAGCATCTAAACCTTGAAATACTACTTGACTGGCTTGGCTTGCATGTACTGGATCATATGGTCTTTGAATTTTATCATAGCCTAATCAATCGACAGCTGGCGAAATGACCGTAATTTGCGGGAAAAGAAAATTGAACGCCTGAGGTCAAGATGAGGTCAAAATTTGAACGTACGATCATGCACGCGGTTGAGGTCACCGGCGGACACATCGAGTTCATTATCATTGACATGAAAATACTTCTGATATCGGTTCTTTGGCATTACTTTTGCGATCCCCGGTACTTGTAATCTGTCGTCTGTTGACCAGTAGTCGTTTACATCTGGCATGGTGTGAATTTCGATCAAAATATTTTGCTATGAACGCCCGCATTTCATCAACCTTCGTACTGGTTTACGTCGGCGCCGGGCCATCAACACTGAGTCGCGTAGTGGTTGATTTCATCGACAACTTGTTGACGAAAAGGCGGCGGAATTAACAGAAAAAATAATCTAACGGCTGAGCTCCGATGCCTAAACTATGATAAGAACCAGATTCAGCGACCAGAAAATTCAGAAGATCGATATTTCGTACCATGAGGCGACCCTATGAGATCTCACACTATTTATCGGGCGCTTCCGGTTATAGTTTGCATGCAGCATGTACTTGCCGTAGCGCTGCATTGATCTCACCTACGTCAATGTCACTCACTGTTTCTACGTTTTGTAAATGGAATCAACAGAAAAAATAATCTACTGGATGAGCTCCGACGCCTAAACGATGCTAAGGGCCAGATTCAGCGACCAGAAAATTCTGAAGATCGAAATTTTATACCATGGGTCGACGACGGATCTCACGCAAAATATCGGGCGCTTCCGGTTACAGTTTGAAGTCCTAGAACTGGAGTATTTGCCGTAGCGCTGCATCGATCTCGCCAACGTCTATGTCACTCACTGTGTCTACGTCTGAAAAGCCTTCAAATTCCTCCTTTTCGTCATTGTCAAGGAAAATTCTCATGATTTAGGTATTCGAGCGACCGACATCCGCGATTTTTCAGTGAGGGTTAACGCTACGGCAGGACGTAAACAAAAATTTAAAATTCAAACTTAGCGTTGCGTCCGAGAAAACATCGATCGATTTTGTGCAAAAACTTTTAATGGCAACCTGTATATTTATGAGCGGGAAAATGTAGCCTAACATTTGCTTAGTACGTCATCAGAAAATGATGATACGTTCATCACGGAAAACCGTTACGTTTCCCGCATTTTCAAATCAACCCGGAAGTCTGGAATGTTCGGGCGCTTTTGGGCGCTTTGGCCGCACCCCCATAGGGCGTTTGAGGGCGCTCTGGACTGCAAAGGGTTAAAGTATAGCTTTTACTACCATATACATACTCCATGGTTCCAATGTTTGAAATGTGACTTTTATGTTTCAGACAAATGCTTATGACGCCTGAAAGGGAAACAGTCATCAGAACTGCGCCTTGCGAATTTCTTGTTTACAAACAATGTATTTCGTGCACTATATCTAGATGCATCTCATTATCATAGCTGCAACATTTAAATTATATGATGTAGATTATGACAGTCATGTTAACTTTAATCAATCACCATTGGATACAGTGGATACATTGGTCATATGGGTCCCATACCACCTTGGAGCGCAATTCTGACAACTGTATCCTTTTAACATGAATGTATGAGAGGATGTTAAAACCTACCGGATCAGTTGGCCTTCTTTTCAAATACCACCTCGCATGATGAACTCTAATAATTGCAGTTTGCTGAATGACATTGTTACATCCTTGGATAGGTAGTTACTGTATGTGTATCTTGATCTTACAACCCCCATGAACTGTTCACATCTGGAACAATATGAAGGTATAAACTTTGTGATATGTTTTAAATTAAGGCTGATTAAGACACTGAAATTTTACCAAATAATTGTTATGTAACATTCACACATCAAATAATTAATCAATGCAAACAACAATGAACAAGAAATCCATATATAATAAGATTAAAGCCCCAATAAATGTATGAAAATGTACAGATATTACTTTGACAAGATTTTTTCATTAACCCTTTTCCTGCCAAGTCGGTGAAAATCCGCTTGAAATTCGGTGTAGCCAGAATCTAAGCACTGGTGACCGTTATTCTCCCAACCCGGTGGAAATCGGACCCTTTTTGGGTACCCCCTTTCCTGCCAAGTCGACGGCACTACGTTTTGCTATCCCCTGTGCGTTTAGGGGTCATCCGAGGAGAGGTTTTCTGACAAGGAACGCCTTTTCCCCTCGAAATGGGTTCGCAGGGAGTCGATAGACAGGGAAAGGTGCAGAAACCTGTCCGCCAGTCCCCCACACCCGAGGGGGGCTGGGTTTTTTTTACCGCTTTTTAGCGGACTTGGCAGGATAGCATGGTGACGTTTTCTGGCGGAGTTGGACGTACTTGGCTGCCTGGCACTATAGAGATTGCTGCCGAACTTGACCAACTCGGCAATGCTAATCTAGAAGGCTACCTCTTGTAAACGACTTGGCAGATATGCCGATGGTGCGAGACGAAAGTCACTTATTCAGTTGTGCGTGACTGAAAATGAGAACGTATCTTTGACGGGATGGCTCGACTTGTTCCTCCGATGGAACGGATGTGAACGACTCGGAAATACCATTACAAACTGGTGTCCGACGTACTAAGCTGGGCTTCAGCTCTGCAAGTTCAAGCCAGGCAACGTCCTTCACCGCCTTGGCCGTGCCATTCAATGGACGTAGCTTTGGATTTTTTATTCATTCCATCGTCCGAAGTATTGGCTCTGGTTTGCAGGCAAACGTATCCTCTTGCCGACGCATTGGTAACTACGTACGCTGTTTGCGTACAGAGAATTCATAAGGTCAATAAGGTCAATGTGTAGTCTGCTACGGGGATACCGCCTGCATTTAGCAGGGACTGCTTTTGTTATGCAAACCAGCTAGCAGTACAATATGGCTGCCAGGCATGTGGACACGTCGATGGCTAGAACAATGGAAGCACATTGCGTTGCACCCGTGCATCGCAAAAGTGAACTGAAGACTTGGGTGTAGTGACTGGTTATCACTGGTTAGCTACAGCCCAAGCCATGTCGGTACAAACCCGTACCTGACTTAGGACCACTCGATTAAGTCAGTAATGAACGGTAACTATCGTAAACCAACTCCCAACTGAGCTGGCTAAACTACGTGGAGCTGTGCTTCAATGGCTCAGCCATGTCGTTAATACAACGGCAAAAACGTAGTTTTTTTGCTACACTGCCAAGTCGTTGAAGGTACGTATTCAATTGACCCTACCCTGGGGAAACAGGACGGGTTTGCCGGTGCTGCTGCACCCCTAGCACGACCCTCAGGGTCTCTGACTAACAGACGAGTGAGGTGATGTTTGTGCCTAGCGGACGTGCGTAATACTGAAGGAGTTTATTTCCGAAAAAATAAACATGAAACGGCAATAAAATGACGCACTCCCAGGGGCAAACAAAGCCGGTGACCTAAATTTTTTTCTGCAGTAACCCTTGAGCTCCTTCCCCTGTCTACGGGCATGTAGAAATTATCGAAGTCTAACACGTATAAGTACGGCTAAAACAACCCTGAAAATGGGCGATTTCTGCCAAAATGCCTGGCAGGATAACATGCAGGAGAGCCAATCTTTTACAGGCACATATTATGGGGCGGTTTTCTACTGACTTGGCAAAATAACGGACAAGGGCGCTCGGCAGGAAAAGGGTTAATGAAATTATAAAATACACTTACCAATGGATGTGGACCATAGACAAGTAGAGCCAATTCCACCTCTGTTGAACTTTTAAATGGATAAAAAGCAATATCATGATTAATGTTGCTTTCATCCTCACTAGATTCATCTTGGTCATCGCCATCGTCATCACCATCACCATCATCATCATCCATATTACCCTGTAATACATCTGCACATCCAGTCCGTTGATCATGATTCGTTGCAACTGCATAAGTGGAGACATACATTTTAAGAATAACATATATTATTGTTTTACACACAATAATTCACAGTAACTATACAGTTGAACACGTCATTTAGAATCCCACTGTTGTGGAAGTGGGTCTTGTGATCTGCTTATTCCGTTGAGAAAGGCTGTCAGTTTTGCTGATATACTACAGCTGAAATGTCAAGTACTTTGTTGAAGCAGCATTTGATTGATATTGATATTGATTGATATTCATGGGTGAAAACATGTCAAAAATATTCATTTACTGCTTCACGTGGATTTTTTGTGGAATTTTATCTTTCACGCTGTTAACCTTTCTATTCAAATCAGATATGTTTATGATAGCTGCAGTGTTCTTTTTATACCTGTGGTCCAGAACATTATTGAATTTCAACAAATTTCCTGATGATTAGAATATTTCTGAAAAACCCTGTAGGCTACATGAAACAAACAGTTTGTACGGTACATGATGTTTGAATAAAATCCTAATGATTTTGCATTCTGCAGTCAAAAATGCAATATTTGGATCAAGTTGCACATCTTTTTTCTAATATAAACAAGCGACCTAGCGGCCGATATAGCTCCGCTGTGTTTATGTAGAGAATAACTATTTTTGACACATGTTGATGTAGAAGGTGGAAATCTTTGATAGCTCAATGCAGTGGTCAGAAAAAAGTGGCTAAAATAGCTGCAAAAATACACAATTGAAGATTTCATCATACTTTGAATATATCACATTGGATCATCCCTAAGAACATGTCAACCAAAGCTGATGAGTAGTTTTTTGAGAATAAAATTTTCTGACCAAAAATGGCAACAATTGCCCCCAAAAATAAAAATTGCAGATTTCATCATAATTTCAAAAGATCAAATTTAGTACAACTATAGAAACCTGTATACCAAATTTCCAAGCTGTTAGACCAGTCCTTTTTGAGAAACACATTTTTTGACCCAAAAGTGGGAAAAATTGCTCCAAAAATTCAAAATTGCAGCTTTCATCATTATTTCAATAAATATCATTTAGTTCATCTATAGAAACCTGCATACCAAATTTCAAAGCTATCAGACCAGTAGTTTTGGAAATACACATTTTTTGACCAAAAATGGCAAAAATTGCCCCAAAAATACAAAATTACAGATTTCATCAGAAATTCAATATATATTACTAAGTTCATCTATAGAAACCTGTATACCAAATTTTAAAACTATCAGACCGTACTTTTTGAGAGATACATTTTTTGACCAAATATGGCAAAATTGCCTTAAAAATGCAAATTTGCATATTTCTGCACAATTTGAACAAATCTGAAATAGATCATCCCTAGTGACATATGTACCAAATATCAAAGCTATCTGACTGGTAGTTTTGAAGAAGAAGATTTTGAAAGATTTTTTTACCAAAAATGACAAAAATTGCCTTAAATATACAAATATGCAAATTTCACCAAGATTTGAAGAAATCAGACTGAAGTCACCCTAAGTAAACTGCATATCAAATTTCAAAGCAATCGGACAAGCGGTTTCAGAGAAGATTTTTTTTACCAAAAACACCAAAAAAATGCCCCAAAAATACAAATATGCAAATTTCACCACGATTTGTACAAACTAACGTGAGGTCACCCCAAGTAAACTGCATATAAAATTTCAAAGCAATTGGACTTGCTGTTTTAGAGGAGAAGGCAATTGTTGACGGACGATGACGTCGGAAAATCAACCTATTTGATAAGCTCCGCGTCACTGACAGCAGAGCTAACAAATATAACTGCACAATAACTTACACTTCCATGATTCTATTCCACTGCAACTAACCAGTGTTTCTTGAGAATCCTGAGATGTACACGTTATCATGGGTGATCCATCTTCCTAAAATTGCCAAAAAGGTATGTTGCCATGGATAAATTGACCAAATCACGCAAGCAATGGCATGCACATTCTAGGAAAAGACTGACTGTACTGTATCTCGCTGTTGTGAATTATTCTCCCTTAATGAAAATACAGTATATATATGCATGCATTAAACAGTTCAGGCCCACTCCAAATATATTATTGCTATAATATAATATTAAACACACTATAATCAAATCGCCTATACTGATGTGTCAGATTATGTCATTAGTTACACCATTGACACTGACTAGCCAATATAGACTATTTTTGGACATCAGGTAATTTTTGGACATCAAGTAAGTCAAAGTCCCACTCAAAGTTCTATGCACTTACACTGTCTTGACTTTCCAGAAGCAGTTCTTTTTCAACTGCTTGCCGCTTCACTTCAACTAGATGACTAGTACTTTTAAGGTGTCTTTTGAGATTAAATAATCTACGAAAATCTTTTCCACAAGTTTCACAAACGGTGTCTTGTGTATCCATTCTAAAAGATAAAATAGGCCCATGTTAGCCAGGTAATTAAATTATTGTGTCTTGTAATAATTGTGGGGTACACACTTTGGGATAGATTCGGGTTAGAGAGAAACAGAATTGCCAGAGACAGCTTTGTATTGTGTCTTAGTATGACAAGTTCAAATCTTGACCTTTATTACTATCACAGGTCCATATATACATTGTAGTATGAATAATCATTAGGATTAACGAAAGACACGCCCAACTAATGACACGCCCAATGCATAATCTACTTAATTAGTAAAGGAGTTGGTGGGCGGAGCTACACCATACATGTGATTCCCAACAATAATAGTATGGCTGTAGCAGCTCTCCATCCATGTGTGTACGATACTTTGTAGATGTATTGTAACCACAGGGGACCCAGAAGTCTGATTGTTTTTGTTGTTCTGTATTGTTGTTGTTGTTTATTAGTCATGTTTTTATTGTTATTGTTGTTGAAAATAAAATTCAACAAACATAACTATTGTACATTGTTACGTGCAGAGAAAACGAACAAAAGGGTGAACTCAGCAGTTTACGTTTAAACAAAATTTATTACGAAAACAAAACTAATTGCTAAGTCAGGGACAGAGTACAAGCTTTAAAAGTGTACAGACTACTTATCTCAGCTGGGACGGCAAAGCTCCAGTCTCAGAGTTGTAACAGTCAGTCGGATGAATGAACAGTCCTTTGGCTTGCAGGCTTGAAGCTGCACAAAGTCCACAGTATAAATCCAGCGTTGACAGTGAAGGCCTTGAAAAGTCTTGAGAATGACTACTGCTGGAGTTTAGTAACACACAAGAGACACGATCCCAAAAGTCTGACTGGAAGCTGTGCACGTCCCTTTTATAAAGGCATATAAAAACAATCTAGAACTTTTATTGACATGCTAATTACTGTTCTAAAATTATCTCCCTTACACAACTAATCAACTTTCCAGAACATTCCAAACATGACTAATTGAATTCAAGGTTGTGAGGTCATCAAGGGCAGTGACCTTGAGAATGTTCTAGACTAATTGAACTCAGGTCATGATGAGTGTGGGGGAAATGACCTACATAACACACCCCCTCTTCAAAAAGAAAATTTTTCAAAGAAAAATCTTTCTTTTACAAATGTAATCTTAAAAGTGTGAACAACAATAAGTTCTAAATACGAGAGAGACAGTCTGCAATTAAATTGTCTCTGCCTTTGATATGTCTAATGTCAAGATTAAACTCCTGTAACATTAAACTCCATCTTAGCAATCTCTGATTTTTGCCTTTAAATTTCTGCAGAAAAACAAGAGGGTTGTGATCAATATAAACCACTATTGGCTGATTTGAAGAAGTAACATAAACTTCAAAATGCTGTAAAGCTAATATCAAAGATAAACACTCTTTTTCAATTGTAGAGTAGTTTCTCTGGGATTTGTTAAATTTGCGTGAAAAAATAGCAAACAGGATGATCTATACCATGACTATCCTCTTGCAATAAAACAGCACCAGCAGCCGTATCACTAGCATCTACAGCTAATTTGAATGGCAAAGTGAAATCTGGTGCAGACAACACTGGGGCACTTTGCAGTATGGCTTTAAGTGTATCAAATGCCTGTTGGCATTGCTCTGACCAAACAAACTTTACTTTCTTTTTAAGTAAGTTAGTCAAAGGCTCAGTAATTGCGGAGAAATTTGGACAGAATTTTCTGTAGTAACCAGCCATACCGAGAAAGCGCATCAGTTGTCGTTTGCAGTTTGGTATGGGAAAACTTGAAATGGCACTGATTTTGGCATCAACAGGTTTACCTCACCCTGTCCTACAGTATGTCCGAGGTAAGTTACCCTCGCCCAACCAAACTCAGATTTGGCAAGGTTGACAGTCAACATTGCTTTACTCAGTCTCTCAAAGAACTTCCGCATGAGCTTGATGTGTTCCTCCCAGGTGTCACTATACAGGACTACGTCGTCAACGTAAGCTGCACACCCGTCTAGCCCGGATATGACGTCGTTGATCATCCGTTGGAACGTTGCCGGAGAGTTCTTCATTCCGAATGGCATCACCTTGTACTGGAACAATCCGTCTGGTGTAACAAAGGCGGATATTTCACGAGCACGATCCGTCAGAGGGACTTGCCAAAATCCCTTCAGTAGGTCAAATTTCGTCACATACTTGGCTTTTCCCACTCGGTCGATGCAGTCATCAATCCTCGGGATTGGGAAAGTGTCTGTCTTTGTTAAAGTGTTGACCTTCCTAAAGTCCGTGCACATATGATAACTGTGATCTGATTTGGGAACAAGTATGCACGGCGAACTCCAGTTACTTTTACTGGGTTCAATAAAGTCATTGTCCAGCAGGTATTTGACTTCTTCCTGGAGATATTTCGCTTTTGTTGGATTCAGTCTGTATGGATGCTGTTTTACAGGCTTACTGTCCCCAACATCAACGTCGTGATAGATGACGTTTGTCCTCGTTGGAACATCTTGAAACAAATGTTCATGGATTGGTTCTTTCAGCTGTTGTTGTTGTTCTGGCTGGAGGTGTGCCAACTTTGTAGACTCCAGCTTCTCCAGGATTTCTGAGTTCTGAAGCTTGACCGAGCCCAGCTTTGAGTTTAGAGTATTTTCACTCAAGTCAGTTTCAGTATCACTATCTTCATAATGGTTTGAACTGACTGCACTGACAGGCTGAGTTATAGTAGGATTATCCCTATCAAAATATGGCTTAAGCATATTTATGTGACATAGCTGTTTTGTTTTCGCCTGTCAGGTGTTATTATGATGTAATTTAAATCACTCAATTTCTTATCAATTAGGTATGGCCCAAAGTAACGAGCATGGAGTGGTTTGCCAGGAATTGGAAGTAGAACAAGAACTTTTTGACCTGGTTCAAACTTCCGTTTTGAGGGGTTTTTATCGTATTTGGTTTTCATTGACTGCTGAGATGACTCAAGATTTTCTCTGGCTAATTCACATGCTTTAGAGAGTTTTGTACGAAAATCTGACACATATTGCAAAATATTCAGACAATCATCATCGTCTGATAGGAATTTCTCTTTAACGAGCTTAAGTGGGCCACGGACTGTATGTCCAAATACAAGCTCAAATGGGCTAAAACCAAGAGACTCCTGAATTGACTCTCTAACAGCAAAGAGCAAAAAATGAATTCCTTCATCCCACTGCTTCTCTGTGTCAAAACAGTAGGTCCTAATCATGTTTTTCAAAGTTTGATGAAATCGCTCAAGAGCACCCTGACTTTCTGGATGATAGGCGGATGACCTATACTGTTTAATGCCTAGCTGATCCATTACTTGTTGAAAAATTCCAGACATAAAGTTGGAGCCTTGATCGGACTGGACACATTTAGGGAGGCCAAATAAAGTGAAAAATTTGACTAAAGCTTTCACTATAGTCTTTGTCTTTATATTTCTCAGTGGTATGGCTTCTGGGAACCGAGTTGATGTACACATTATTGTCAGCATGTACTCATTTCCTGATCTTGTTTTTGGTAGGGGCCCAACACAGTCTATTAGTATCCTACTAAATGGTTCTTGAAATGCAGGAATTGGCTGTAAAGGGGCCTTTGGAATGGTCTGATTTGGCTTTCCTACCACTTGACATGTGTGACAAGTTTTACAGAAATGTGCTACGTCCTGCCTGAGATTAGGCCAATAAAAGTGACTGAGAATTTTATGATAAGTTTTCCTGACTCCTAAGTGACCAGCCCAGGGCGTTTCATGGGCCAGGCGCAATATTTCAGCACGATAGGGCTTTGGAATCACAATTTGATGTTTTATAGCCCAATCGTCATCAACCAAAACATCTGGAGGTCTCCATTTACGCATGAGAATACCAGATTTTGATAATAGGAAACAGAGCTATCTGAAGTTTTACCTTCATCATCTACCCTGTCAAACAAAGACAAAATATCTGAGTCTTTGTGTTGTTCTGCAATGAGATTTGATCTAGAAAATGTCTGACTTTGGTCAGCAGAAGTTTTACTGGAAGTTTCAAATCCACGAGGGATAACGGAATGATCCGTGTCAAACACCTGACTGAGAAAGGTGTCATTTAAGTCAACATCTGTGACATTATTTTTGAGAGTATTTTGATTCTCGGAAGTTTTCTTTGACATGGCTCGAGTAATGGCACACGAAGGAAATAAATCGGGTATCTCTTGTTCAATTGGCTCTGGATCCTGATCTAAAGTAGGATTATCAGTCACAAGTGGATTAGTAATGACCTTGTCCCCAGCAAGGTCGTTTCCAAGAAGAAGGTGAATCCCTTCAAAAGGCAAAAAAGGCCTAATACCTAAAGTCACAGGTCCAGAAACAAAGTCCGAAGACAAATAGACATTATGGAGAGGAACAGGAATGTAGTCATTACAATCTACCCCCTTAATAAGAACTTTAGAACCTGAAAATGACTTTTCAGAAAACGGCAGGGTATCTGCCAACAAAAGAGACTGGGAAGCCCCGGGTATCTCTTAAAATTTTGACAGGGGTAGCGGAAGAAAAATCACTAGAAAGTGATATAAAACCATCATGAATAAATGGTTCGAAAATACCCATAATGCTATCTTGAGAAGAATTGACCTTGACCTCATTAATTGGGGATGAGAGGGGTTTAACCTCAGAAATGTGTTGCACACATTATTAGACTCTAATTGAGTTGATGAAGAAATAAAGCCGGTGGGCTTAGATCCACTTTGACTACTTTGACCTTCACGTTTTCTTTTCAATTTGAAACAATCTGACATTAAATGGCCGTCTTTCTTACAATAATTACAAGAAAGTGTACCAAACTGTTTGTCAGAAGGAGATTGAGACTTGGGATCTGATGATGTGGGAGTGTTACTGAACTCTGTGAACTGTTGTCATTGATTTTCTACTGTCCTTTGAAAAATTCTTGGACGAAAAGGAGGAGTTAAATTTACCTGCATTGTTTCTGTATGAAAAGGACTGGGATGGTTTGCTGAGAAATGAAGATTTGTGGGTCAATGAATAATCATCGGCCAAACGTGCAGCAACCTCCAATGTATCTGCCTTTGTTCATTGATAAACGTCTTGATGTCACTCCGAATGCAACCTCTTAAATTCTTCAATCAAAACAAGCTGTCGTAATTTGTCATAATTCTGACTGACCTTTTCCGAAGAACACCAACGATCAAACAGTTGTTCTTTTGTTCGAGCAAATTCAACATAAGTTTGATCCTTCACCTTCTCACAATCCCTAAATTTCTGACGATAAGCTTCAGGCACCAACTCATAGCCCTTGAGAATTAATTCCTTCACAGAATCATAATTTGAAGCCTGCTCTACTGACAACTGAATGTAAATTTCTCTGGCTTTACCCACCAAAGCACTCTGCAAAAGCATAGACCAGGACTCCTTAGGCCAGTTCAGACTCTGAGCAATTTTCTCAAAATGAAGGAAATATTTATCGACATCCTTTTCTTGGAAAGGGGGAACTAACTGAAATGCTTAGTGATGTCAAACTTGTCTGAAGGGAAGAATTTTCCTGACTGTCCAAGCTCTAAACGTTTATTTCTAACTGCAATCGGTGTTCTGCTAATTCTCTTTCCTTTTCTTTTTCCTCTCTTTCTTTCTCCCTTTGTCTTTCTTCCATTTGCAATTCTTTTTCTTTCATTTCCAATTCCCTCTCTTTCTGTCTTTCTTCCATTTCTAACTGCATTTGTATTTTTTCTTTTTTCTAATGCCTGTCTCTCCTTTTCCATTTGTAATTCTTTTTCTTTCATTTGTAATTCTTTTTCTTTTCTAATGCCAATTTTTTTAGCTCGAAATCTGCCTGTATTTCTAATTCCAATTTTTTGAGTTTTAAGGAAGACTCAGGCTCATAATCTTTTAAGGCAGACTCCTCAAAATGGCCAGAATTAACTAAATGTTTTGCAATCTTGAACTGTATTTCTCGCTTGCGCATAGATCTTTTGACATCTACTTTAAGGAAATTGGCCAGTGCTATGAGGTTGTCTTTCTGAGGGAATTAAATGTGTCCTGATCAAGGTCATCCATAAATTCGTCTGGCTTAAATTCCGCCATGATTAAATTTCGCTGAGTTCACAGTATACAGTAGTTTTGAAAAGGTAGGCAAAATGTTGTCAAACGGCTCAAAATATTCGTATCCCGGACGAGCCCCCAATTTGTTACGTGCAGAGAAAACGAACAAAAGGGTGAACTCAGCAGTTACGTTTAAACAAAATTTATTACGAAAACAAAACTAATTGCTAAGTCAGGGACAGAGTACAAGCTTTAAAAGTGTACAGACTACTTATCTCAGCTGGGACGGCAAAGCTCCAGTCTCAGAGTTGTAACAGTCAGTCGGATGAATGAACAGTCCTTTGGCTTGCAGGCTTGAAGCTGCACAAAGTCCACAGTATAAATCCAGCGTTGACAGTGAAGGCCTTGAAAAGTCTTGAGAATGACTACTGCTGGAGTTTAGTAAACACACAAGAGACACGATCCCAAAAGTCTGACTGGAAGCTGTGCACGTCCCTTTTATAAAGGCATATAAGAACAATCTAGAACTTTTATTGACATGCTAATTACTGTTCTAAAATTATCTCCCTTACACAACTAATCAACTTTCCAGAACATTCCAAACATGACTAATTGAATTCAAGGTTGTGAGGTCATCAAGGGCAGTGACCTTGAGAATGTTCTAGACTAATTGAACTCAGGTCATGATGAGTGTGGGGGAAATGACCTACATAACAACATGTATTGTTGTTGTTTCAAATGTATTGTAGATGTCCTAAGAATTGCTATAATGACGCTATCATTATTTGACCCAATATTAGAGTTTTAATGTCAAGAAATGTAAGTCCATGCATATTGGAGTGAATAATCCATCACATGTTTACCAGATGAGCAATATACCACTGCAGCATACCGAGGAGGAAAAAGATCTTGGTGTAACAGTGCATTCCAGCCTCAAACCTTCATCACAGTGTATCCAGGCAGCAAAAACAGCAAATAACATGTTGGGCATCATTAAAAGAACAATTACCACAAATCAACAGACATATATATATAATTAAACGTTTGTACAAGCAACTGGTGAGACCAAGATCGGAATATGGTGTGCAAGCATGGTCACCGTGGTTACAAGAGGATATTACCCTACTAGTACTAGTACTAGAGAAAGTTCAACGCCGGGCCACAAAATTAGTTCGAGAACTACGTAAACTACCATATCAAGAAAGATTAAAGCACTTTGGTCTTACTACACTGGAGCAGAGAAGAACCAGGGGAGACATGTTGCAAGTTTTCAAGATTTTAAATGGATACGACTCATGCAATGTATCACTTCAACTGTCATCAAGTACTACACGTGGACACAATTATAAACTGCTGAAACCAACTGTCGGACTAAATACACGAAAATATTTCTTCTCTTCTAGGATAGTCAATACATGAAACAGTATGCCAGCCAACATTGTTAATGCACAGTCTGTCAATGACTTTAAAAACAAGTACGACGCTCTGCCAATATTAGAGAACTAAGGGATTTTCATTATCCTCTGGATACCTTATCCCTCATCTAAACTGAACTGAACTGAACTGAACAATACAACTCTCTCCAAAAGTAGAGAGTTAACATTTGGAGAGAGTTGCAATGGGTCAAATAATGATAGTGCCGTTGTAGTGATTCTTACTCTTAGGACATCAACATTACGTTTGAAACAACACCAACACTATACTATAGTTATGTTCGTTGAATTTTATTGGTCAACAACAATGACAACAACAACAACAACAACAACAACAAAACAACTAACAAGCATAAACAACAATGGAAACAACAACAACTACCAGACTTGTGGGTCCCCTGTGATATAACAAATCAACAGTTTGTTTCTTGCCCTTCACCATGTCAATAACATAAACATAGCATGGGCCAGGTTCAGGCTATCACATCTATACATTTCGTTAGTGTTATCTCTAACCCGGAAGTTTAAATGAAAGACCTATCGCCCGGAGATGTTCCGCTCTTCTTACTATAAACATACTATGGTCCATAGACCCTTGCTACAGGGTCCATACGGGCCAGATGACGGTCCTGGCCAGATCGGTTCTATTTTTGTACATCCATGATTAGTTCAACCTTAGGGTCTATGGTTTAACCGTAGGCACGATACTAGGGCAGCGTTTGCTCTTTCAATGCTCTTTCAATGGACGGAACGCTTCCGTCCAGCTTTCTGATTGCATGCATTGACGTCGCTATACGACCATTTCACGCAGAGTCGGTTATCGTAGATAAATACTTGACCATTTCATGTGTGGAAATAAAACATACACGCTGGGCCTTATTACCGTGGCCCGATGACAAAGTCCAATGTATCGATAGCCCTGCGTACGATGCTGTGTGTTCCGCTAATCGCCCCGCGATTAGCTGTAGCGGAACACACAGCATCGTACGCAGGGCTAAGGTATCGATAGCATAATCAAAATCAAATAGCATTAGATCAAACTGACATCAAATTTACTATTGTCTAGGTATACCTAGCTAACCTTACTTTTTCAAAAACAAAAATATCAAGTTTGATCAGAAATTCTGACTCACAAAAATTAATCCGGTCGTTCCAACAAAACTTGCGGAATGAGCGTTTCACATTTCTCGTATGCAATGCGATTTTCTTTTTATCAGGTTGCATGACAGTCATATTTATATATGTAAATAATCGAAAAACGAAATATTTTGAAAACTTTTTGAAAAGTCTCTACTTACCTGAGATTTGTGTACGGCTCGGTCGACCAGTCTGTGTGCACTACAATCTAACCAGCTGGAGCCCCGAACACGATCACGTGATCACCTAAGTTGGGAGAATTTGCAATCGTTCTTCATCGGGAAACTCATATTTGTACGTTCTGCACAACGCCGTCTTATTTCTTATGTTGTCAGTCTCATCAAATTATCTCTGAAATGTATATTTTATGCAATTGTTAAGATAAAGCTTATGATTGTGACTCGCGTTTAGAATTTTACTTCACTCACTGGCGATAGTCTCTCACAACCTCCAGGCAGAACGTTGTACCCGGCGTAAGGAATTAGGGAGCCCTCATTATTTTTGGCCGGGGGAGTCGGAGGAATCTGAGAGGGGGGTCACTCAAAAAATCGAAAGCTACAAGGGGGGCTACTCAATTTTGTTGATATGTACTGAAGCATTTAGTGAAGTTGTGAATTAATACAACAATAATAGTGATATGACATTAAACTAGTCCAATAATCATTTTCATTCAAGGTAATACATTACCAGGTACATGGGACATTTGAGATTTACAAATTTAAGTAGGACCATCCTGAACCACTGATAGTTAGTGGTGGTAAAGAACAGCAATATGTATGCTTGAGATATATATGTTCATACCCAGTATATGTACACACACACATTATTCTCTGTATACTCATTACACTTTGTGTTTCACGTTATTGTGATCTTCAGACGAGAATGATCAGCTATTTGACGTGGCAAGGCTTATGTTAGAGGCTAGTACTGAGTACATTTTTCAGTACTTCCTGATTAAAGATTGATATACTTGCCTGATCATTCATGAGAAACGTCTGCTTTCTATATTCTACATTGTATAGGCTACCAATAGGGGAAAATGTGTAAAGCAAGCTAATTCTGATTCTATAAAGTTTAAAACCAGTGGAATGCCTTGAAAACAAACCCATCTTTTAATGCAGGAAAATAATAATAAATAATAAATGTGAATAAATGTATGTCTGTCGCTATTTTTTCTTTTTCAAAAAATGTAATCTTCATTGAAATCAGTGAACTGGAATATAAGCTTTGGAATACTGTCTCAGATTTCTGTTCCTTTGAGTTATCTATAAGAAAAAAATCTGAAAATACTCCCCACGTGCCACCAAATAACACCATTTTAATCTCTATTTTTGAAAAGCTCCAACGACAGCAGGGGGGACACCCCCTCCTGACCTCCCCCTGTCACCACTTGCGCAGTCACTTGTGGTGCTTTCACACAGCATCTTCTCCTGTAAAAAAAATCCTACGGAGAACACTAGATATGACCAGAGCACTGGATACAGATCTGTACATCAGCCCCTATCACAGCAATGGAACCTCTTTCTGACACAGACCTGTACCAAAGGGTTTAATCAGGTTCTGTACAGGGCCTGTGGCAGCAGCAGCAATCCATTTTACTGTATAGATATTTAACTTTCCCAATTTTTTTTTTTGGGGGGGGGAGGTCACTCAAAATTTCTGTAGCAGAGAGGGGGAGGTACTCAAACACGTCATGGTTGGCAGGGGGGTTACTCGAAATTTTGGAGTTTCTAAAGCAATTCTTCTGACCCCTCCAGGCCGTAAATAATGACGGCTCCCTTACCGTTGTAAATATACACCATCGTCATCCATTTTTATGATGTATTTGAGACGGTTGTTGCAATAGAATAAATTCGCTGTTTTGATGTTTTTGATTGAGATTCTTTTATAAAACACTCCACAGTAGGTCATGCATCTTATATATCACAAATTGTATTTATCTTCGTTGCATGAAGCCATTTGTGATGCTCACCGTTATCAGCTACTTGGCATGATTCGTCGGTCTTCCTATCAGCAATAATTATAGCCTGTAAGGTGCATTTTTGATTTGACGGTAAAACGACCCCTACGGACTACAAATATTGCAGCTACACTAGTCTTCTTTGCATCCACTGTCCTGCCCCACGTCCCTGGTCCGGTCAGTTGAATGAACAATCGCGCTGCTTCTATGCTTTCACGGACTAATTATCCCCAAACATACGCATTGGTCACTGGACTTAACCCAGGTGAATGTGCCTGACATGATATTGACACTGACCTTGTGCCTAATTCCCGACATTTGTGCAAGCTAATAGGCACTATTTCGTATGAATTTGGTGACCATACTTTTGTGTTTCATATAGGGGAATTTGGGGAGTTCGAGATTACAAGAAAACAAACAAACACACAATATGCACCCCTCCAAAGTATATAGATTTGGGGCTGTAAAAACACACTGTCGATCAAACAAAGTTGTAAGAAGTAAGACATCTTGGTTAACATGGTTTATTTTCAAACTGAATCGATAAAAGTAGTTTCGTGCACGCAGTACACAGAGTACACCCGGGGCCGGGCAGCGACAGTGCACAAGTGGGCCTACCATTGCATAAATTTACTGTGCTAGGGGGTCCTAACGTGGTTCCTCCTGTGTTACCGGTGGGAAGCCATAAAACGCCGGTAACACACAGCCCTGACACGCAGAGCTGGCGCAGTGATGTGTGTCGAGGTGTCACATAACTGTGAAAAATAGGACTGGTACAGTGATGTGTGTTGATGTGTTGATTGACTTTGTAAAATAGGCTGGTACAGTGATGTGTGATAGGCTGGTACTGGGTTGTGGCAAATAATGCTGTGACAGTGAATGATATGAGAGATCCTAGTACTGAGATGTAAAGTAAATCCCTGTAACAGCCCATTATTCACTGCCATTCCACAGGAATATGCACATCAGTGGCACATGCCTGTGGATCACAGCTATGTCACTACAGTGTTTGTCAAAACACAACAACAGACAAAGTTTTCACAAACTAGTACAGGGTCTGTCACTCCACAGGGCTGTTACAGGACTTTTCACAACTGTGCACCATGTGTTTGAATGTCACAGGGCTGTGGGGTGGGGTTCTCCTGTGTAAATAGTAAGAAAGAATACCAAATGAAATACTTTAACAATCCAGACCTGTGTATTTTGCTATGGCTATCCTATACACTCAATAAGTTTTGATCTTTGAGGGCGTGATTCCATGATTCACACGGCCCCTGAGTCTTACGACTCTCTACCGAGCCGTGTGCAAGCAGGATTTCTCGCCAACCGTGCATACACGTCTTTATTTCTATTTAAGTCATTAATTTACTGAAGAGTAGTTGAATTTTACAGCGAACTTTTTGACACTCAGTAAGTCACGTAAGTGAAACACTACGTTTTTGTCTTATTGACCGTGGTTAATTTGGAAAAAATGTTCTTTTTTAATGAATGAACCTGCGAGTGACTATTTTGCATGCCACAATCGGAGCGACACATTTACAACAACCGGTAATACATGCCCCAGGTGCCACCAGCTATTGCTTATGTCGAAGATATACAGTCTGCACGAAGTTACAAGCGGTCTAAGGTCAACTGAGGACAAGGACTTGAACCGAAGTCGTTGTTCATCGAAGGCTTTTATCCTCGAGCACAGGATCAGAGAGTGAAAAGCGTCTTTTCGATTTGAGTTCTACGAACTGTAGCTTGAGTTTGTCTGAAGCTATAAACTGATGATATACATGATTGGAGCACAATATGGTTTTGAACCGACAGACTAATTCACTGGTGGTTTTTAGGAATTTACCGTTCCATTAAGCCAACAACTCCTGATGAAATAGGGAATTTCTTCGTCGCTACTTACGCTGTCTGATTAACCATAAAATTCCTGGCCAACATCTAGTACAGTAATTACATGTAATGCTATGATAGATAGAATGATACATGTTGTAAAATATGATGTTAAGGTAAGACGATTGAGGTGACAACAGATGACGTAACTGTATTTGTAGTGTGCCAAACTAAAATGAGTCTTCTGTATGCTGGGTATTTGAAACATAATTCACACGACATGTCAAGGATGTGAAATGTTGACCAGGATAAGGATCTTACAGTTGATAATGGCAACCAAACAATGCCCCGATTCAATCTATATTTACGAGAGTATTGCCAACCTTCCGGGTTTTTTTTATGTCCGAAACACAAATAAACGCACCCCGTGTTAAATTCCACTGCTCTCGCTAGTCAGGTAATAAGGTTCAAAAGTTCACCAGAGTTCATCATAGTTGATCCCGAATTAATCAATAATTTGGAATCAATGGCGAATTGCAAGGAAGAATGGGAAGGAGAGAAGGAATGACAGTTCAGTCTTAAAAAGATAATCTCAATATTTGATAATAAAGACTCCATATCACGCTCTTTCTCTTTTCCATTTCTTTGCGTCATTTGATGGCGTCAACATTTAACACGCTCACTTCAAATCGGCAAGCTACCTTTGACCTGAAATGAACGTTAGGGATCAAAAAAAGAAAGTCGAGTCTTGTTTATTTACTTTGTTGAATGCAGAACCGAGGTTTATAGCTTTTGAATGTTAGCATTGCCAAGAAGAGGCGTGTCAGTGTATTCTTCGTATGCTGTTGAAGTTGTTTATGTAAATTGTAAATTGTTGTCTAGGTAACATGGGTAAACACTACGATTTGAGGGTGTATTCACATCTCAGATGTAGGGAAACGCCATTGTAGGTGACATTTACACTCCTACAGTATTCTCCATACACGGCACTCCCAAGTCAACGTTTCGGTAAGTTTCATGTGAATTACATTAAAGAGTCGGTTTTTTGTTATGATCGGGAATTATGTTTTATTATCAGACCCTAATCAATATGTTGGAGACAGGTGACGAACATGTTGCGTCATGGGGTTAGATGTTAAAGTGAAAGCGCCAGTGAAGGACGGTTACGATACGCAAATCCACATAAAGGGGACAGAAAAGCATGTGCAGTTGGTTTTATCCTTCGTTTCACCTCAACTCAATGAATAATTTCCTGTTTTAGCCGACTAATTCACAACTTCATGTGGTGTTACACATTTTTACTGGCAGATCTTTCACTTCGTGTTGGAACCTAAATCGTCCACCATTTTGGGAAAAGTCGTCGATTTCCATAAATATGAGCTATTCAGACAAAAACGTATTTAACAAGAATCAAACATGAAGTGAGTTGACCTTGTGTCGATGATCTGAGTTAAAGAAAGCTGATTATTGGTACTGTAAAGGACTGTGTGAACGAGCCAATTATTTCCGTATTTGTGTTGACAAGTAGAGGTAATTATGTCTGAAGAACAAGTCATTTTTCATCGCCTAAAATCAATACATGATACGTGTTTCAAGATTAGCTAGTCTACATTACATCACTTTCAAAAATACTGCATATGTTAGGCCCTAAATCGTTAGAAACGAGGCAGAGAAACATCTTATTCATTTCAGTTTTTTGAAGCTTTTCAACAAAATTCACATGATGAAGTTTAAAACACAGCGAGGGGCGTGGGTTGCTGTTAAGTGGGGTACCGAGCACACGGCACACCATGATGCCAGCGTACACTAGTTTTTAACACGCAATACTCCCAGTAAGAATGATGTAAACTCTGTTTGCAAGAGAGTGGTCGATTTGTTGATGACAAAATCATTCGCAGGTATTGGTTTTTGTTGGCATGAAACCAATCTGTCAGATCTTGTATGGATGGGCGATACTTGGCCTATGTTTCATGTGAGAGTCATCCTTTTAAATTGTTTACGTAGTAGCACAAACAATAGGAATTTTGTGGGAAATGATCGAATAACCCGATTTCAATTTCAAATTTTGACCATGTTTGGAAGAGTTATAAATTACGTCAACATGAGATACTGGTCAAGAGAAATACTTTCTAAAGTACATGTCTAAAAGTGTTTCAAGCCTGATACCCTGTCCATTTTAGCGTGATCTGAATTGCGAGGAGAGTTTATCATATCTTCCAATCGCTGTCTCCAAATACCGCACAGTACAAGAGCTTCGAACCTACCTTATCTGTTACCAGAAGCCGTAGTCTTGTTGTAGAAAAAAGGAGAAGAAATGCACAAATTTAAACCTGAAACCTGAATATGGCATCTATCTTTTAGTGTACAACGTAAAAATTTTCTTTTTAAACACGCGATATCGGGTATGGGACCCGTCTAGGGAGGGAATGATACTGAGGCTGCGTTGTCTGCATTAAGAATTTTGAAGTTAAGGTTCTGTCACTAGGGTGATTATTTGAAGGTTGCGTGAAGCCGGCGACGAGGAAGTCGGCGAAGAAAAAAAGTTGAGGGAATGTGTTATAACTGTTTTGAAATTCCGTAAGGTGTATCTCCTCTATTTGTGTCGGATAGCTGCAGAATACGGATTCTTGTTCTCCTCTCAAATTATGTCGATGTACCCAGTGTTCTGCCTGTCACCACAGCCTGTACATGTGTAATGTTAATATAACCATGTTACATCTATGGTCCCTTTAATGGGCCAGTAGCTGGAACTTTTCATTTTTCAATATTTTTGCATTTAATATCAATAGGTTGAGATATACAGGGTTCAGCTTGTCAGCTCAGCCTGTTCTCGTGTCAACTGCATTATTTGTTGACAAGGGAATTCTAGTCCGGACTAGAATCCAAATGTAAACAATAACAGAACATTGTACATGTATAGATGTTGTGTAGACAAGCTAAATAAAAGGTGTTTAAACATATTTTTTGGTAGAATAAAAACAAAAATGGTGAAAAAATTACCAGAGTTTACAATTACAAGCCCTTTCGGATATAATGGACGACTTCAAAGTCTATAAGTATTGTCATTTCCTTGTATCTGCATTATGTTGTAGGGAGAAGTGAGGTGACAAAAATATGATGATAAAACTTGTTCCTTGGCAGCAAATAATTGTTATGAAGCTCAACAAATATTGCTTGCAAGTCACCGTTACTTAAAAGAGAGGAGGTACTTGTGATTTTCATTGGGAGCAGATTTTTATTCCACTGCTACGTGACAACACAAGTAGGCCAAACTTCAAGAATATATTATGAAGGATGTTGATTTTTCGAAAGAGTTGATAAAAATTCGCGATTATCAATTATATGCTCTGTTCTTACAGAAATAGATAATCATCCTTTGAGACAGGGGGCGTGTGAATCATGACATCCTTAAAGATCGAAACTTATTGAGTGTATAGGATAGTAGAACCATTTCAAACATCCAGATATCTGATATATATGTATATATATATATATATATATATATATATATATATATATATATATATATATACATATATATATATGTTCACATGGTGCTTCTATCAACAATACAACAAAATAAAAAATAAGGTGAACCCACCAAATTTATCACCCCCTCAGGCCGAAGAAAGTTACCAGTCATTATCTCTTTCAACGTGCTTCCATATACAAATTTGGCAAATAATTCACAAGTAGGAAAACTTGTCAAAGTTCTGATTTTGGCTACTCAAAATGACCGCTTGTTGCGACCCAGAGTTGACCTAGGTTCATCTAGAGGTGACCTAGACTTAGTCTAACTCTAAGTCATCTTATCTAAAACCGTGCTTTCTTATGCAAATCTGGCTGGGATACACTTCAGCTGGACAGTCACATAAACCAAGGGTGGTACCTAGACTTGCCTCCAGTCGCCTGGCTTTTCGCGGCATGGCAACAGTTATGTGGGCCAAAGCGTTCACCCCACGATCTACGCAACAGCCTACCACTTAGCGCGACAGTCTGCTGACGTTTATTCCCTCAATTTATTATCTTTTAATATTCATATGCTCACAGACTTGGACAAGCCTAGGTTGTACCAAATGTGGGAGCCTACCTCAGATGGACAAGTCATGTCCACTGTCTTCCAAATTAAAAACAACTTCATGCAAACACGAGTTCAACTTT
Source organism: Ptychodera flava (assembly GCF_041260155.1). Classification (NCBI taxonomy): domain Eukaryota; kingdom Metazoa; phylum Hemichordata; class Enteropneusta; family Ptychoderidae; genus Ptychodera; species Ptychodera flava. The sequence continues at coordinate 7,474,000 of NC_091939.1, forward strand.
ATTTCTATTTAACTTAAATGGCACATTAATTTACTGTAGAGTAGTTGAATTTTACAGTATTTTTGACACTCAGTAAGTCACGTAATTTCAACGTTATGGTTTTTTGTCGTTTTTGTCTTATTGACAATCGTTATTTTGGAAAAAATGTTCTTTTTTAATGAATGAACCTGGAGTGACGATTTTGCGTGCCATAATTGGAGCTCCACATTTACAACAACCGGTAATACATGCCCCAGGTGCCATCAGCTATTGCTTATGTTGAAGCACCTGGGTGGGACGGTGAGTGGTTGAAGATATAGTCTGCACGAAGTTGCAAGCGGTTTAAGGTCAACTGAGGACAAGGACTTGACCCTAGGTCATGTGTACTTTGTTCATGAAGGCTTTTGTGCTCGAGCACAGAATCAAAGATTGAAAGTGAACGGCGTCCTTTCGATTTAAGTTCTACGAACTGTAGCTTGAGTTTGTCTCGAGCTATAAACTGATGAATGAACCTGTGAGTGACGATTTTGCATGCTGCACTTAGAGCTGGGTCAAAGTGAACAGCGTCCTTTCGATTTGAGTTCTACGAACTGTAGGTTGAGTTTGTCTGAAGCTATAAACTGATGATACACGTGATTGATACACCAATATGGTTATGAACCGACACAATTGAACTCACTTATCGTTTTATGAATTTACCGTTCCATTAAGCCAAGGACTCTCAATGAAATGTTACATGATAGATAGAATGATACGTGTTGTAAAATATGCTGTTAAGGTAGCACTACTAACGCCAAGTGTAAAGTGTCTAAATTATCTATATAAAATGTCAAAATTGAGTCCTTTATATGCTAGATATTTGAAATATAATTCACTCAACATGTCAAGGATGTGGAATATAGACCAGGACAAGGATCTTACAGTTGATAATAGCAACCAAGCAATGTCCTAAGTCAATCTATATTTACTACGACAAGATTGTCAACCTTTCGTTTTTTACGACCGAAATACAAATAAATGCACCCAATGTTAAATTCCACTGAACTCGCAAGTCAGATAATACCGTTCAAAAGTTCGCTAGATTCATCAGAGTTGATACCTAATTTATAAAATTTGGAATCAATTTAAAATTGCAAGGAACGATGGGAAGGAAGCACGGATGGACAGTTCAGTCTTAGAAAGATAATCTCAATATTTGATAATGATAGGCCCCAAATCACATTTTGTTCTATCCCTATCCTTTGTTGGCACAGCGTCATTTGATGACGTCAGTATTTAACACTCACTCACTCACAAAGGGCCTATGACCTGAAATAAACGTTAAGGACCAAAAAGAAAGCCGAGTCTCTTTACTTTGTTGAGAGCAGAAGCGAGGTTTATAGCTTTTGAATGTTAAGCTTAGCGTTGCCGAGAATTGGCGCGTCGGTGTATTCTCCGTATGCTGTTGTAATTGTTTATGTAAAATGTAACTGGTTGTCAAGGCAACACGAGTAAACATAGCGATTGGAGAGTGCATTCACATCACAGATGTAGGGAACACTCCATTGTAGGCGACATTTACACTCGTACAGAAACAGCATTTCGGTAAGTTTCACATGGATTACATCAAAAAGTCCGTGTTTTTGTTATGATAGGGATTTATGTTTTGTCATCAGACCCCGATCAATTTGTCGGAGACAGTTGACGATATTATGTTGCGTGTTAGACGTTTATAGTGAAAGTAAAGTGAAAGATTGGTTCAGAGGGATAGGCAAATCCAAAATGGTCACTTAAAAGTATTTGTTTGGTTTTATCCTTCGTTTTACCTTCCGCATGTGAACAATTTTCCTGTTTTAGCGGACTAATTCACAAAAATTCATTTAGCGTTACGCCCATTTTTATCCACAGCTCTTTCACTTCGTGTAGGAACGGCTTACATACATTCTATGTCCGGGTCCCTGGATCGGCCATCATTTTCAGAAATGGTCGTTGATTTCCACAAATATAAGCTATTCCGACAAAGGGCGTAGTTGAGAGAACTTGACATGACAAGCAGATGGAATTCGTACGCACGCAACAAATTCATAAAAGTCAATAGTAACCGTTTAATATATATGCACGATACGTGTTTCAAGAATTTTATCTACTTATTTTTACATTATTTTCAAAGATACAGCATATCTTAAATCTCTAGAAACAAGATAGACAAATATATAATTTATTTCAGTTTATGAAGCACTTTCCCACAAAATTGAAATGACCGCGTGTTTAAAAAATTGAGAGACGTGGGTCGCTCTCTTTCCGGGATACCGAGCACACAAAACATCAAGTTGCAGGCGTACACTGGTCTTTTAACACACAACACTCCCAATTGTCTTGATTGCCCAAAGTTTCCAAGCAACTTCCGTGATACCAGAATGATGTAAAGATTTTTGAAAGAGTTTATCTAACGGTGATACTTGGCCTATGTTTCATGTGACCGTCAGCTGTTTGATTCTTTTCCAAGTTTGACTTAGTAACAAAAACACTTAGATATACAAGATGGAAAATGATGGGAAACCCGATTTGAAAGGTAAATTTTGACCATGTTTGGAAGATACATATACTACGTCAACATTACAGTCATATTACAGCTCCCCATTTGTGGATTGCTTTACCATTTGAGATAAGGCTTGCTAATTCTTATAACAATTTTAGAAGTCAGTTAAAAACTTATCTTTTTAGATCATTTTATTCCTAGACACTTTTTAAAATTTTATCTCTTTGCATTTTATTGGTGTTTTCTCGTAATTTTTTTTTATAATTTACCTCTTTTTTAGTGTTGTGTAAAGCGCATTGAGATTTTAAAAATGTAATGCGCTCTATAAGAAATAAATATTATTATTATTATTTTATTATCGCGTTCTACGAGAGAAATGTTTACTTCAACCCCATGTCGACAATGTTTCAAGCCTGATTTACCCCGTCCACTTTTGCGAGATCCGAATTGCGAGGAGGGTTTATCATACTTTGCAATCGCTGTTAGCAAATATAACACAGATCCTTTAACCCCTGCTATCAGAAGCAGTACTATAGTCATGTTGTAGAAAAAGAATAGAGCTACACAAAGTTTGACCAGAAACCATAATTATAAAATCAATCTTTTTTGGAATCAATCTCTTATCTAGAGAAACGCAATATCAGATATGGGACCGTCTATGCTTATAGGGGTGGAACAAGAAACAAAAATGGCGAAACAATCCTAAGAGTCCTGTCAGATATAATAATGGAGGGCTTCATAACCCATAAGTATTTTCATTTCATTTCCTTCAATTGTATCTGCACATGTTGTAGGGAGAAGTGAGGTGACAAAAATATGATGAAAAAAACCTGTTCCAAAGTTACAATTATTTTTGATGACTCACTGCCAACAAATACATTTTAATGCAGCTCATCAAATTTTGCCTGCAAGTTCCACGGTTACTCAAAAGCGAGGAGGTGATTTCCAATCCTCTATGACAACATAAGTGGACCAAAGTGAAAAAACAAGCAGTTATGATGACAAATATCAATATTTTCAAACAGGAATAGAGCACGGTGGGGGTTAGCTAGTCTGGCAGAGACCCTGCGATTCGCGTTCTCCCCTCCCTGTTGGAACACGCGCGCCCTTCAGAGACGCGACGCGAATTCCAGGGCCTAGGTCTTGGACGTTCTTGCAAGCGACCGGTCGGATTTCTGCCTGATCCGGGTACTTTATAGAACTCTACACACCCGTTAATCAAAACAAAAATGACAAGTAGCATAGCCAAATAAAATGAAAAATGAAAAATAAAAACATACCACGTATATAGGTCTACCGGCTACTAGTATATATTCTCTCCGCCCAGTTAGATAGGTGTTTCTTTTGAGGTCAGTACCCTTATGAATATTCATACCCTTGCAAAAACGGACAGTCGCTGTGTCTGGCAGCGCGTGCTCACAGCTGCATAGCGTAGTCTTCGAATGCAGGCCCATCGTGGGCGCGCACAAAACAAGGCACAGCGACTGTGGAGAGTCCAGGGGTTAGCGTGCACCAGCCATAGGGTAGTGTCGTGGCTCCATTACACGTTATAGCTTCCCTCGATGTATTTTTCAGTTTTCTATGCTCCGTTTGCAAGATACGATTTCCTCTGCCACTGTAAATTCACATCGGAAGGCCTGGTGTGAAACTTAAGATCACAGCCTGTATGTGTACATAATGCCCGATGTCATTGTTGGTAGCTGAACTTTAGCATTTGTCCCAAGTAGAATTCGTTTGTGGTAAGAATACATCTTTTGGTACTTACACTCTACACTGTGAAGGCTACCTGAGGTTAATAGTTTATATTTCAATATGCTTTAGGGAGCTAATAAGAAGATGTAGGCCTACACGTATTCTATACGAAAAACACAAAAATGAAATACAGCTATTAATTCTTAAACAAATTGCAAACTCAGAGGAAAAGCTTAGGAAACTTGTTCACAGTTTCTTCAATCAAAACAAATATTCGAGGGCCAGTCAAATTTAGCAAGGGAACCTCTTTCTCACTTCCCGTTCAAGAGTGCCTACACGCTATAGCCATCGATATTGTATTTGGAAATTTAAAATTTAGCAAGTGTTACGTATAGTTGATAAAGAGATTGTTGAAATAGTGAGAGATTGAAACGTTCTATCTAATGCAGCGTTTTCAAAGTGGATCCGACAAGCTCAGCGGTCTCGGCACTGAATTATGTCTCCGCAAATTTCATGAACTGAATTGATTTGTTGTTCTTGCCTTTGCTAGTGCTACTTTCACTTTGTAAACTCTCCTTTGTTGGCTGTGACTGCTTCGCGCCAAAAAATAACTGTCAGTTGCCGTTTCATGAAATTAAGTAACCATTACAGATAATCACTAATAATGATATCTGTGACGAATTGAATGGTTCGATTTCTTGTAAAATTCTTTCAAGTAATAGATCTTATGATGTTACTTGCAGTAAAGCGAAGGCAGTCATGGCGATGCCCGGTGAACCGCCCGGCTACATGTCGGGGGATCCAGCCTTCATGAAAGCTCCAGTCGTCACACAACCGCAATCATCAACGGCACAGGTAACTTCAAACGTGACTGTAACACATCACTCATTTCAAAGATAATATTAGCTCCCAGTGCCATCAGACGCCATTAAGAAATAGTTACTCAGTCCAGCCGTATTGTTGAATTTAATTGAATTTGATATTTATTGCTCTGAACCGATGGATTTAACTGAAAAGAATACTTTAGCAGTGAATTTGCGTAATGATTTGTGAGTGATAATTTATAGCGACGAAAATGCTAGTTCCATTAAAAAACAATAACAAGGTTTTGGAGGGAAATATTCTTTGTCATGGCGAATCTTACAAATTGTTTATCAATATCAGGTTAATTTTATTCTTTAGATTTATATTGTGGTGCACAGTTCACCATAATATATTCGTCGATAGATATTGACTATACACGGAGTATGACGCGTGATGTACGATAGGAATATTTGAGTTTGACCTTAACATTAGTAAGTATGGCATACACGCTGTAATTAAAACTATTTTATGTGAGTCAGTATTTTGTGTTGATATAATTTCTATAGACCATTTTGCAAATCGATTGAAACATGGAAGGGAATTCAGCAAGGTGCACTTGTAATTTGTAACCACGCTATGGTTTATTTATCACATTCTTAACTGTCATATTTCCTTTGACCTTAGAATGTCGTCGTTGTGAACGCAGCCCCAGCCGTTCATATTATACCGCCTGGTCAGTGGACGACAGGACTGTGCGGATGCTTCGAAGATTGTGGAAGTTGTAAGTGTGGTGAGAGAGAGAGAGAGAGAGAGAGAGAGAGAGAGAGAGAGAGAGAGAGAGAGAGAGAGAATGAGTGAGATTGCGATTTTGTGCAGCTGTCTTTTGGTTGGTTTGAAAAGATCGTGAGTGATGGCCAGCATATCCGCTTTTCAAGTATAGACAAACTAAAATAAAATACAATTGAAGTTCAGGAGTATAGATGCCTACCTACATGAATCATGATGACACATTCCAAGCGTTGGTTGAGAGCGAAGACAACACGACAGTCTAAGTACATCATTTATAGTCACGTTACGAACACAGCGAGTAGATAACCAACAGTTATTTGAAAGAAAATGTGCCACAGAAGGCAAGGGGTAAAGTGACTACAAAGAACTTGTGAATGAATAGAGAGCGTGAGTGTCAGTGAAGCGGCAGAATTGTTGAAAGCAATCAAAGAGAAAGGACAATCTGAGGATAGACAGTGTATGAAGATTGAACAAAAACGAGCAGAGAGTAAATTGTAACCATTGTGTAAGACTCCACTTGTCAATAGCTTTAGTTCTTGCATGCCACTGCAAAGATATAAAAGTTGTTATTTGAATTCGAGTTGTGCTCAAATCTAATTTTAGTGCAGCAAAAGTCAAAAACAAGAATTACGTGTTTGACATACATCTGCTTAAGTATTTGACATTTTAAGTAGGTATATTCTGGTAGAATTTATCAGTCATTGCATTTCGGTAATCGACCTTCAAATTTCCTGCATTAAACTTCTCTATAATACATCGTAAGTTTCAAGTACTCTTCTAACATAAAAGTATTGTTTGAATTTAAATGTATTGGCGCGTTAACTTTCCTTTTTTGTTCAACCTGAGATTGGGTCTCTGAATGTATATCGGTGACCTTTGACCTCTTCATTTACAGGCTTGGCATCGTTCTGTTGTCATAACTTCTACCGATGTTACCTTGCCAACAAGCTTGATGAAAGTTGCTGCTATCCTATTTGTGTACCTGGGGCGGCCACCGACTTGATGGTTTTGAGGATGAAAATAAGAACGATGAATAACATCCCGGTAAGAAAAACAAAATATCCTTAGGAATTGTCCATTAGATCGCAGGAGGGGTCGCGGCATGTCGAAAAGCATTTTCTTTCGCTTTCGAAAATTTATTTTGTCGGGTTTTAAATTTCATGCACTTTTTTCTATAATTATCCACAGATTTCTTTTGGTAAAATTGGATATTAATGTTTTCTTTACAAGAGCATGCAACAGCTGTCAGTGTGCAGTATTAACAATCTCTGCGCTGCACATTTCCCCTCATTTTTGACCATTCCCTCCTCACATCTAATGGTAGACCCCTTACTTTTGTCGACTGAGCCTGGTAGTCTACAAAGTTCATAACGGTAAAATTTCGTATTACAGTAAAATATCTAAAGAGGCATTTTCTCATACAGTGACAATGCACATTAAACAGAAAGAGTCAGTGGAGTGTTGGTATTCCCAAACTCCGACTGCGATTAGGATTGTAGGTGGTAGATCATCCACTCGTGTATCCATACGCGAGTATACATTTCAGTTTAAAATACAAATGAGTGCTTTAGAAATAACTTCACTTTTGGCTAAAATACCCGTGCCAATGACGGTGCACATGCAAGAGGTAGACAAGGGTCTCTCCCCATAGAAACTTCTAGGCGGTTGCATGCAAGAGCTAGATAGGCCGACGTGTACATCATCATAAATTTCGCTGAGGTCAATGACAAAGTACACACGCAGTGGACATTTAACTGTAAAGGTGTGAATGGTATTACTTTCGTGGGCAAGTGGCGCGTTGAAGAGAGATCTAGGCAAAGATTGAAATACCTCAACATTACACATGAACATTATTTGATGTATAATGTTCATTCAACTATAAAGTAATCAATTTAAAATATTTTTCTCAAGAAATGTTGACAACCAGACACAGGTTGTTCACCAAGTGAGAACATTCAAAGGAGGCCACTGAGCGAATGAGGGAAGTGGCTGTTCTGGGGCGTTTAAACTTTCCAAATCTCTCACCGCTGTCAAAAGGTGAAAACTCTAACCACTGAAATAGGTGTGGCTGCATGTGTATGGTCAATATTTATCGTCGAAGAAGTCAATTCTTTTGACAGCGAAGTCTGTCAACGTGACAGGAAAGTCAATACTACCGATATATATCTGGTATAACATATATAGCTGGAACCCCATTGCATGCCTAACTGTTGGACTTCAATAGCGCCCTCGTTGATCAACAGTGTATTTCATTTCTGTGAAGCATAATTTTAAACAATGTAATCTTTCCTTTCCTACAGGGTAACGCCATGAATGACTGTTGTGCCGCCAGTTGCTGCCCATACTGTGTAGCTGCTCAGTTATCGCGAGAATGGGATAATACTATCGGCAGGAGACATTATTAGACGTTCGTGTTCCAAAATCGATGTCGGTGACACCGCCAACCCAAGTTACTAACCATTTTGTATCTCATCATTTGCAACTCTTTTCTTTCTCTAAGATAAAAGCGCATTTCAAGAAATTATGTTTAGTTTGTGAACTTTGAACAGTGAAGTGTCAAGTATGATATTGGCCTTTGAAAACTGTATTTATCCAGGAAAAGATAGTCCATCATGATTATTGATCCAAGTTACATATGAACAATGATAAGCGAGGCTGTTGCAGACTAAGCATCCTATGAATGAGTTTGTTCAGTTCATCTTGTATAGTCTTTTGCGTTTTAAAATGAGATAGCCCATGAATGTTTAGCTGTTCGACTGACTGACAAACAGCTCCATGTGTGAACGGTATGTATGTATGTATGTATGTATGTATGTATGTATGTATGTATGTATGTATGTATGTATGTATGTATGTATGTATGTATGTATGTATGTATGTATGTATGTATGTATGTATGTATGTGTGTGTGTGTGTGTGTATGTATGTATGTATGTATGTATGTATGTATGTATGTATAAATAAATGTATAAATGTGCATACATGCTTGCGTCTAGACACACATATGTACATATTTTCTATCCAAATATATCTGTGTATACATGTACCATTTAATTTACTATGTACCTGTTTTTACGCTTAGACTAAGTCTTTTTGTATTATATGAATCTCTGCGTACATTTGTGTAAAACTTGCATCATGAAGCAGGGAAACAGTTATTTAACACAAGCAGAGAACAAGGTAGTGGTGGAGGGATAGAGTTAAGGGGTCGTTTTTATTAGTATTCTACATTACAATATTGAAGAAGTTAAACTTTCCTCCCTGCTTCATATTTAATAGTGCAAGTACTGAGTCCACGATTATTGAATCATAATTCCCTGTTCTGGATAAACCATATACATGACATTACTCAATGCACCAGTATAAATGCCATTTACAACGTTGTCTTCCATTATAGGGGATATAGGCTATAGGCTAATGACTGATAACGTTTCAGCTCAATCTGAGCTATGGTGGAATTTTGGCACTTCTTTGTCTGATCAGCTCACTTTACAAACTAGGAAAGTGATTATTACCTTCACTACAGTTAATGTATTTCCAATTGTGTTTTGTTGTGTCTTTCTGTTTTGTGAAAGTAGAAATCCTTATCTATTGATTATGATTTCGAATTTTATTCTGAATGAACTAGTATATGTAATTTTAGTTTTCACTTTAAACGGTCACTAAAACTTTGCGCCAATTGTAAAGCCGTGCAGAAGTTACAGTAACAATTGCTATTCTGCAAGGCCTCGCTCTATTTAATACATGTGCAGTAGGCTATTCCTAGGCAGTTTTCATTAAAAGAAACTTAGGACGCTACTGAGTTAGCAAATAGACAATTTAATACCGTGTACTTGCCACCATACTATACACTATAGGAAGGAGCTCAACCAATGCCTGAATTCCCAACGGACAACTTCCTGGAGAATGCTTGTGTCGAGAACAGCTTGCCTGACGGATCGGCTGTAGTGCCAGGAATGTGCAATTGCACACCCCAGGGAGCTTACCAGTCATTGTATGAACCTACTGTTACATGTGGTGTCAGTGATGAGAAAGATCATAACGGCCTAACTGACCACAGGGGCCTCGATCTCCGATGATGATGATGATGATGATGATTAAATATTCAAAAAATGAAGAAAAATAAAAATATATTTGGACTAAGTAAATTTGTTGTTGTTTTTGTTGTTGGTATTGCTGTTGTTGGTAGCATTTGCAGAAAAGAACAAAGTATGCGCTGTAAAATTCAATACAGCCTAATTATGCACAAGGGGTGTCTCTTCATTTTCACACACTTTTTTTTCAATCGCCAAAAATGCACCTAGCAAACATCGAAAGTGGTAAAATTCGACGTAGGGTCAAAGCACATTAGTCCTTCTCAATCATACTCAAAAATGTTTTACCTCTTACCAATGAAAAGTCGACAAATCAGCAGGTTTTTCAGCGCATCTTGTTGTGTCTTACATTCCAGATTTAAAGACCCCGTGATAGATCTATGGTTAGATTAAGTCACGTGGGCGCATTTCAAATCCAAACAACAGCAGAGCCTGTACTGAACGAATAAGCCCAGCGTGACAAAGCCCTGCGCGATACTGTGTGTTCCGTTCCCACTGCGTCGGGCTACAAGTCCATAGACGCGTTTGTAAGATTAAGAGAGCTGTTTCTTCATCCTTTATTATCACAGAAACATATATTTTCTTTTACTTCAGTTCAATAACCATTATGACATATATTCAGGCTTTTCATTAAAAGCTGCCAGTGGCAGCTGAGAAATGACATAAGAAGGCCACAGATTTTCCGTTCCAGCATATTCTTTGGCCTTCAGTCTCTGGCAAACTGAGAACTGCTTACAAAACATATTGTCATTGTTTGCTTTTTGAATATTGTGACTCAAACACTGATTATGCAAAATATAAAAATATCAGTGTTCAATGTAATTTTCAAACGATTGAAACACCTCTCAGATTGCACCTTTCCACATATCGATTTCAGATGTGTGTTGTGGATTAATTGCAATTCGTTGCAGTAGAATTCATATTCAGCACGAAGGCTTTGATTTTGAGAAAGCCCCTTGAAGAATTCTATTGATTAGGAGTGGACCATTTGATATCCTGGGGTGTCTGGAAGATTGATGAGGTAGCATTATTTTTTTTCCTGATCCATTGCACATTATTTTTCCCACTCTCCAACCTTTCTTTGTCAAGCCTTCTCTGGCGTATTTTTTGCATCGACATTTGCCGGGAATTTGTTTTTCGAAAATCTTCCAGACCCCCTACCACAGGATATCAAATGGTCAGCCCCTTAGTGACCCCTCGATTCGTCTGATTCTCGTCCCTGAATAATGACAGCTCTCTTGTCCGATGATGACTACAAGTATCTGTCAGTAGAAGTGTTCGCCACCGACTTCGTCACCGGCGCGAAGTCCTCCTCCCGGTACTAAGCACAAAGCAAATATTAAATCTAGAAATTAATCTGTGATACATGTATATTACTAGGTCTGAGAAAGCAGTCGGGAGATGAAGTCGTCTCACATATAGTTACTACTTTTTAACTAAAGTACAAATGATTTATACACAATGGCTAGTAGGCAACATACAGGGAAGCATGACACTTGGTAGACTCTCGCCAGTCGCTTCTACCGCTTGGTCTCGCGTAGCTTCCGGTATTTATAGCTGGTACAACTCGTGCCTTCCGAAGTTCGGCACTCGACCTAGCGCCTTCGGCACTCGGTCACGCGCCTTCGGCGCTCGATCGCCTACGTTGGATTGCTACCGCACTCAATAAAGTGACTCCGGTCAAAAGAAGGCACGAGGGACTATCGACAGTCTAGACACTTGGGTGAGGGTGAGAGACGATCGTTGTGGAGTCCAGTGACGTGAAGTGTCTCTGTAGAAATGTCTCTGATTACTTAGGAAGGCAAGGTTTCCCATTGAAGCAGTTTTAGCGGGAAAAGTGCATATGCGTCACGAGAATGGCAAATAGTGGATTAAACTTATTGTCTTAGGAGATGGCCATGGAATCTGTGGCTGGTAGAATAACCACAGGGGCTCACAAATGGCTATATAAGTCAATATTACAGCGTTTTTCTTTCTTTTTCAATGTTACAAATAAACTAGCTGAGCCTGAAGAGCACAACACTGTGTAGCTGTATTTTGTGTAGCTTGTATTGGCATGTATAGTGCGCCCTCAATAGGGAGTGTGATCATATGTAAATGCGACCTTTGGTTCCGTGACCTCTAGCCATGCCTACTTCCTCTCCATATGGCCGGCCATGCGTACAGACGTGGCTGTGTTTACTGACGTATTTGTGTTTACTGTACTAGTACAGTAAGCATAGCGAGGACAGGAAGTAGGAATGGCTAGAGGTCACGGAACTAAAGGTCGCATTTACATATGATCACACTCCCTATTGAGGGCGCACTATACATGCCAATACAAGCTACACAAAATACAGCTACACAAGTGTTGTGCTCTTCAGGCTCAGCTAGTTTATTTGTAACATTGAAAAAGAAAGAAAAACGCTGTAATATTGACTTATATAGCCATTTGTGAGCCCCTGTGGCTGGTAGAATAACCAGTGATAGAAAGCGGTGCCTCAAAGCTGAAATCTTAGAGGGAAAGTTATTTGAGTGTCTACAGTAAGACATTGTACAAATAGTGACGTAATACAATAATATATTTCGTAACAAAGTGTGTGCTTGGCCACGATTTAGAATGTAAAGACACTGATTGGTAGTTGAACGCGGTCATTTTAGCGCCAAAACATTTGGGAATGAAAAGGCTACGTAACTCTCTGAAATGAGTTCTGCTCAACAGATTTTCTCATGGATAAATATGTTTGCTCTTTGGGAAACGGGACAACAGAATACTCAGATAGGGCGTCCTTTCCCAACTTTCGCGCCAAGAAAACTTCTACGATCTGTGTAGAACGAGCCAAAAACAAGTCAACAAGTTTCCTCACATTTTCCTTGTTGCCTGCCGACAACTCTTACTTTTCACAAGTATGGCACAACAACGACGAGCAACAATAACAGGCAGCTTGTTACAGGAAATGTATCTTCATATCAAAGAAATGAAAAGGGTAAGTTTACATCCATCGTCTTCATGAAACTATGCTGTATGGAGCATGGTATATTATCTTCGATTGTTAGACTGGCTATCGCAATATTCATTATTGAATGCTCATGTATTTTGCTTTGGACAAACCAAAATCGGATCTTGTCATGTAAAGTTGTCAAGCGTATTTTGTTGATGCCTTTACCGCTAGTCTGACATGATTAAACGCCTGTGTATTTACTTAATCTTCCCTGGCATCTGAGCAGCGACAGCAGATGTGTTCCAACGGCGGGCTGGGTGCACCTCGGTTGGCTGAATATAAGTCATGAGAACCGAGGCGCAAAACGCGCCAGAGACACGTTGTCATGCCATAGCCTAGTAGAACTACGGCAGACGAATAATTGATGATCGAGAAATCATTTTGTGTATAACTTTATGTAGGTCGATTCCATTATAGGGAGCGTTCAGATGTTAAGGTTGGGGTGGGCCTATGAAGAATTGTTTTGAACCTTCCGAGACACAGTGTACAAAGTTTACAAGACCTGAAAAAGGGCCGGATTTTTAAGGGGGAGACAAAAACGAAGAAAGGTGAAGGACTACGAAGGACAGTATTTCTGAATACACCTAGGGTTAGAACGGTATTTTCAGTGCAAGCTTGAGTGAAGGACAGCGTAACCTGTCAAAATTAGGGCGATGGACTGTGTTAGGCGCGCAAAATGGGTTGAAGGCCAGAATTTCCACTGCAGACACAGGGGGGTGAGGACACATTTTTACTGCAAAATATGGCGAAGGACAATGTTATTAGTGCAGAATGTGGTAAAGGACGATGGTTTCACTGGGTAGAGTGAACGAGCACGTCCACAACAGAATCGGATGGCGTGTATTTTCACTAGAAAGTATGGTCACAAGGACAGTATTTTCACTTGTATATGTGGGCGAAGGACAAGCCATCAGTGCCACCGAGTCGTACGGAAAATACTATCCCTCGCCTAACTACGAACTTAAAATACTGTTTGCCACTTAATAGGGTTTCTGTTTCTGTTGGCCCTTCACGGTCCTTCGCTTTCTTTCTCGGACCATCCTTTTAGGTTTTGCTGGATTTTGGAAAACTCTCTTTTTCACTGATGACATATTGTACCTTTGCACCGATAATGGCCAATTTTATCATTGCATTATACAGTATACTTACTCAAGCAATATGGGTGGGGCGTCATGAATTTTTTTGTCATCTTAGAAGGGATATAGTCGTCGGAACTGCGCCTGTGCAAGTTTCTTGTTTACAAACAATGTATTTCGTGCACGATATCAAGATGCACCTCATCATCACAGCTGCAACATTTAAATTATACGATGATAGATTATGACAGACATGTTTTAACTGTCATCAATCACCATTGTGCCTTGGATACATTGTTGCCATGGGTTGTATGGGTCACATACTACCTTTGAGCGCAGTTCCGACGTCTATATCCCTTTGAAAGGAAGGAGGGTCATCAATATTTTTGCACAATGAGTGGGGAGTTCACCTATTTTGACTAATGCACGAGAAGATTTTGCCGGCTAAGCCTGAGCCTCAGGCCATAATAACTGAACATCCCCTTATTGACGAGGAAACCAATGTTTCATTTGTTTAAAACATTCACATGTTTACACATAGTGTTTGATTTTGTTCATGGTCGATGTTCATATTTCATAAAAATATACCTTGTTCAAACTCTTGAGAAATGATGTTTAAGTTCATACCTTTGACACTCGTACTTAGGACACCTGTCAAATATCTTTGAAAATGATAACTCACAATTTTTCGACGTTTGGTGGCGCCGTCGGCGCCGAGAAAGTCTAGCTGTTCAACAAGAATTGAAAGAAAATGTAAATAATGATTCAAGTTGGATGGTATTGAATAAAAAAACACTTAATTTAAGTGATGAAAAATGTCATATTTACAGTCAAGGTAAAACAATTGAATTTTACTTGAGTGTGAGCACATGAAGGAAATTTAACAATAATTATTTAATATTTTTGAAATTCAGCCGGCATCCTTGCTCATTATTAGCTCATTTGCATATTTAATGACTCTCTGTATTTAAGTCATACATCAAAACTTAATGCACTAGATTTGATCAGACTTGAAATGTAATGCTGAAATTTGATGAATACAGGCCTACATCATCGAAATTAACTAATTTACACATTTCTAAATTGGTGTTTCTGAATTCTTCCGACTAACCCCTCCACAATCTCTGAATTTCTTCAATGTATTAAAAGGACTCCGATCCTGTTATGGCAAGGAAGTTACAGGTGCATTAAAGAAAAACCATATTGTTGCATGTAATTGTAAGTATGCTCTGAACGCGGCAAAAATCGAGGCTAAGACGGGACGCAGCAAACAAATTTTGAACTTCGAAAATCTAACTAGAATAAACGTTTTCTCAATGAATCGATCATCCCATTTCCTGTTTTTGCCCAGTCAATTATCTCCCTGGTGGAAGTCGTGAGATCATTAGGAGAAAGAGTCAAGACGCTCAAAGAATCGATGGAGCAGAAGAGAGAAGCATTCGTAGGGGTCCGTGGAAAGGCTTCAAGAGAAGTTATTGTAAAAGAAAAAAAGGACATTTCTGTAGTTTTGTGAAACGATTGCATCTTTTCCATGAAACACCTATCCCCCTCTTCCAGCCATATAAATACAAAGACATGGCGGATACATAGATGGATGGATGGATAGATAGATGGATGGGTGGATATGAAAGATAACTGGTAGAGTATATATGCATCGATTGATAGATGGATAGATAGATAGAGAGATAGATAGATAGATAGATAGCCTCTCTCTCTCTCTCTCTCTCTCTCTCTCTCTCTCTCTCTCTCTCTCTCTCTCTCTCTATATATATATATATATCTGCGCGCGCGCGCGCGTGTGTGTGTGTGTGTTGCATTTTTAGTTTTCCCCTTTACTATCTATGACGAAATTTATCATACAGCTGCCGGGAGCCTCTCAAGCCTTGTAAGAAGTCAATTTCAAAAATAGCTACGCTCTGTCTCTGTGTACCCGTTTCTGTCTGTCTTCCATCTTTGAATGCTGTGATCGTAGCGTTGTATGAGAAAGTAGACACGGCGATAGGCGAACCGCGTGAGTGCTGACACGTGTATGAATGGTTTTCTCGAAATCTACGATATGAAAGAGTATCTTCCCGCCTGAAAACAATCGCTATTCTTTTCTGAATTTTTCCACAGGAGACAACAAGGACGGTATTCAGCCAAGTTGATTTTGATTATAGTCAGCGGTGAGTGTACAACACGATGATATAACGAAAGTAGAATCGTTAGGACTGAATTCCACACTTCAGATATAACCAATGTCTGAACGCGTACGGTTTGTCGTCGTATCTTCTGTGTATATTTGTGGCTATTCGTCTAATAATATTTACGGGTGAGCTTACATCTGAAAAAAACGATAGCCTTTATATCCATGAAAACTGTAGAGTAATAAAAAGTATTTTTCAGTGTCGATGACCGAGCAAATTTGAAGAAAATCCAGACCACGGCCGATGAAGTTCTTTCTGCGTGTACCGCTGGACAAATACAATGTGATAGAAGAACAGCACTGCGTAAGTACATGAAATTTATGGCAACATTCCGAGCACAAAGTTATAAAGCCACAATAGCTGCCAATATATAATAAAATATCCTCAGTTTTCCAAGAGTTTTCTTCGATCAATACCCACTAAAGACTTCAAAAGTGTATAACACTGTCATAAGTGTCGACAATGCATAACATCATTTTAGATTTCCTGCCTTTTCAAAGACTAATCGCGTGATAGAGAAAATAAAGATTACAACAAGCAAATGTCAGCCATGGTGTGTTGTGCATTCAAGTAAATGGCATCATGCTTGTTTCTTGGATGATCACGATGTGTATGTACACGCAATGCTGCATTTTTATACTTTTCCGTGGCGGCGCCATGTTACAAATGCGGCACCGGTTTAATTATTTAAACTGTTAAAACGTGCAGGCATGGTCCAACTCAGCGAGCAGTGATGCTTCTATACACGTCATTCGGTTAGCACATTTACACCAACCAACAATGGTTTGAAATTATAATCCTGATAATAATGCATGAAATTTACAGCTATTGTGGCTTTAAGCACCATGGCCAGAGCAAACATATCATTATTTCTCAATAAATGAACTAGTGTATCTGGGCAAATTTGTTCCTACAACGGACGAGGGAAGTGGCATGTTCTTATCACAGAAAAAATGTAGTAACCGAAAAAGTGGACGCATGTTACTGTATAATAAATCGTCAAGTATTTACAATGATAGTTAAGCATACATGCAAATCTTTTTATCTTCTCAATTTCAGTCGCTGTTAAGAACCATTTTCGTTCGAAGAAGAAGGTTTACTGTGGACTTTGCCCGGCAGTAGCGAAGAGGCAGAGGATCTACAGCAGAAAATATCGGGTAAGTAAAAACAAATGATGATAGCGGGGCACAAACTAACGGGATTGACCACAGCTAGAGATGAGACACGACTAGTAAGAGCTGCTAGAGGACCCTTGAGGGCGCACTATATTGCAAGATTTCGTCCGTGATGAAAATCATTTTATTCTTCGACTGCTTGACTCTCTATCCTACTACAGAATAAAAATGTGCTAAAATACGGTTATTACTCAATCTCACTATTGCCTATTATATCATACCAGTATATTGATGGCCCAAATACAGCGATCTGATTGGTCGAGGCACGAAAAGAACCGTGGTATATTAGCGATATACCACGGCTGGCTTACGCGCGAACTCTCGGCTTGAGTAAAAATCCGTTTTTGACGTTCCACGCCAGAATTTCAATATACTGTTATAATAGCAATAAATCACACCCAGCGACGGTATACCACTCGATTTTGACCAGTTCACTTCATATATGAACTCGCTATCGCTCATGCATATATGTCGTGAACTGGTCAAAATCTCGTGGTATAGTACCATCGCTGGGTGTGCTTTATTGCTTAAATATACCAGCGATGTTTCGACACATGACAAGAGTAGGCTAAATGTTGACCAAGGACTTCAAGACTTATTAATTTCCTTCTGAAACATGAAAAGTTATTGGTTGTCGTGCCTTTGTATATATATGCCTTACGAAAAATTTATCACATTCAGTTCTTCCTATACTTGAACGATATTAATCAGTCCGGGTCAGCTCCAAAATTGGAGACTCATTATGATAATGTATTCCGGCATTCAGCCAATCATCGACCAGATTACATCATTAATAAAGTACAGGTCACGCTGGGTCACAAATTACCCACCAAGTGTGATCGGCAGTTTTGGGCCGCTTATTAAGCCCCTGTCTTGTGAATTTCGACGAATTTCGACAGTCAACATAATCCACGTGTTCTGCAGAAGGTCATGTCAAACAAGGAGTCCGATTAGTGAACAAATATTCGAAATATTGACGATTCATTTCTACCCCCAGTTTATCGATTTCGCTCAAGTACCGAGAATCATTTTGTGGATGTTCGTCATCTCTATTAGAAATACTGTTATAAAGGTTATTTGTGTAGGTACGCGTATAACATTTTGCAAGAAAGAAGAACAATGTCAGAGCTTTAAAACGATACCTGTTTTGTAGTTGTCAAACGCAGACTAAAAATGGTACGCGATTTTGAAAATGTGTTGACAGAGTGGCCACACAACTGTTCCCCATACGGTAGAATTTGTATCGCTGCCATCTCCGATACAAATGGGGTATTCTGAACGATCTGTGTAGGTACACGATTTATATTTCGCAGGACTTCAAGCCAGAGTCTAGGAATCACAGCGATATATGGGGTTTGGTTGTCTTAGCCAGAATAAAACTGGTACGCGATTTTGAAATTGTGTTTTGACAGAGTAGCCACACAACTGTTCGACATTATGGCAGAATACGGCGCGGGAGTTCGACACAGTATGGCGTACGTAACGAAGGACGCATGTGGAGGTTGCCAGGAAATACAATTTTACTGATGGCGCGCTGGCCGCTGATTGGCTTATGGGAGGGGAAAATATTATGGTATAGCGTCGCCAATTTTGGAAATTACCCGGACTGATTATTGACTTCGATTTCTGTTCATAATTTGAAGTCAAACGAACCCTGTAGCCTCAAGTTGTTCTGAGAGTCGTTGTTTGATCTCGATGAAAGGTTGATATCTTGACATAGATGGATTTGTTTAGTTTATAAAATTTGTTTTGAGCAACATGGCTATTTCTTATCAATTTTCCACCATTCCCTCGATTGTGTTATATTTCAGAAGCTTCAGCGAAGAAAACGAGCTTTAACAAGAAATGAAATGAAAAAATACGGTGACGTCATGAAAATATCTTACATGAGTTCAGACGAGGATGGCAGTGATGCAGGGGAGGGTGAAGTATCTGAGCGTGTGCTTATGAAAGGTGTTTCGGAGAGTTCGCCCCCAGAAGATGCACCTGAGTGGGCTACGCAGAATGTATCAACATCTACAATGCAAGACCGCATCGAGGAAAATGCTGATGAAGATGCACCTGAGTGGGCCACTCAGGATGCATCGACCTCGGCAAGACAAGACCACATCGGAAATAATGCCGTGAACATCGACAATGGGGAAGGCGAGGGAACCGACAGCGATTTTGATTGTGACGACTTTTATATTGACTGGCCAGATAACGATGCCGATGCATCCAGCGCTGGTTCTGAAGTAAGGGAAAATTGTAATTCTGTCATATCAATACTGGATTCACTGGATTTGATAAGAATAGTAGCGTAATGCTGAGTGTACATTATTATAATTAACCTGTTTTGCATAATTATAAATGTCACTTTCTGAAATTCTTGCAACTAACATCTTCAAAACCTCTGAACTTCTTCAATATATTAAAACGACTACGAAGCTGTTGTAGCGAGAAAGTTACAGGTGCATTAAAGAAAAGCCACTTTGTTTCATAGTATTTAATAGTGTTTAACACGTCACTTGCTCATCCGTGTTATGATTGGCCAGAATACATCACTCGACGGGAAAATAGATACTAGTCCCAACAGAATCGAAAAAAGTGACGTCAGAGGGTATTTATGAAAGACCTTCCTCAGGGAAATAGATTTTAACGGTTTAAATTGCGTCAGCGAAGCGAAAGAGGTCTGTAAGTGACCACCTAGACTAAAAAATCCGTCGCTCGAGGGCGCTCTCTACGCTCCCCCTCTCACTGTGGAGCGTAGAGAGCGTCCTTGAGGGACAGATCTTTCAGTCTACTGACCACCATGGTTGTCTGACTCTCTGTGCGTTAGCTATTAACTAGTTTCCGTGCACCACCAGCTGTCACATAGCGTCATAAACTTACATTCGAAAAAATATTCAAAACCGTAACTAATAATTCTATCTCGTATAACTTTCCGAGGTTTGCAGAATCTTGAATATACTTCGAACTTACAGTTTGTACACATTGCCCATACAATTAGGGTATCCTAAATAACGTGAACATTCTCTCAGTTCATCAATCATCACTGAATCATCCAATTTCCTGTTTTTGTTAAGTCAACTGCCTCACTGGTGGAAGCCGCGAAAGCGTTGAGAGAAAAAGTGTTGTCACGGAAGACTCTCAAAGAATCAACCGATCAGAAAGAAGCATTCGCCCGGGCTCCAAGAAAGGCACCAAGAGAAGTTATGGTAAATGAGAAAGAACGAGTTTTGTAGTCTTGTGAAATGATTCATGAATCTTTAGTCTGAAACACCCACCCATCCTCCACCCTTTCCAGCCGTATAAATGCATAGACATGGCAGATAAATGGATTGATGGATGGACGGATATGAAAGATATACAGTGGAGTATGTATGGATTGATAGAAAGCATGTGCTTGCATATATAAATATATATTTGTTGTACCTTGAGTTTTCCTCTTTTCAATATCTATGGACGAAAGTTATCATACAACTGCAAGGACCATCCCAAGCCTGGTAAGAAGTCAATAATCTAAAAAAAAATTGGTACTCTTTGTCTGTGTGTACCCGTTTCTCTCTCACTTCCATCTTTGACTGCTGTGAGATTTGAGTCGTATGAGAAAGTAGAAAGTAAGGGAAAGGTAGGCAGATTTTGTGAGTGCGTACACGTGTGTATGTATGGATTTCTCGCAATCTACGAGATGCAAAATCGTTCCGTTTTAATGCAATCGCTTTTCTTTTCTGAATTGTTTCCACAGGAGACAACAAGGATGGTATTCAATCAAGTGGATTTTGATTACAGCCGGCGGTGAGTGTACAACACGATGATATAACGAAAGTAGAATCGTTGGGACTGAATTCCGCACTTCAGATGTAACCACCGTCTGTACGGTTTGTCGTCACGGTTATATCCTCTGTGTGTATTTGTGGCTATTCTCAAACTATTTACGGGCGAGCCCACGCCTAGAAAAAAACCGAAAGTTTAGATATTCATGAAAACTATAAAGTGATAATGTAAAGTATGTTTTTGCAGTGTTGATGATCAAGCAAACCGGAAGAAAATCCATACTACGGCCTATGCAGTTTTTTCTGAGTGCAAGGCTAAACAAATACAATGTGATTGGAGAGCAGCCCTGGGTAAGTACATGAAGTTCATGGCAATATTACGAGAACAAAGTTTTTAAGTATTCTGTCCATAGCAAACGTCGTTATTTCTCAAAAAAAGGATATGGTGTATCTAGGCAAATTGGTTCGTACAGCGAACAGGAGCCGTGATATATTCTTGTTACAGAAAAAAAAATGTATTAACCGAAAGAAGGAGACCCGTGATATGGGAAATCGTCAAGTACTTACAATGACACTTTAGCGTACATGCAATTTTTTTTTCTCAATTTTAGTCGCTGTTAAGAACCACTTTCGTTCAAAGAAGAAGGTTTACTGTGGACTTTGCCCGGCAGTAGCGAAGAGGCAGAGGATCTACAGCAGAAAAGATCGAGTAAGTAAAAACAAATGATGATAGCGGGGCACAAACTAACGGGATTGACCACAGCTAGAGATGAGACACGACTAGTTAGAGCTGCTAGAGGACCCTTGAGGGCGCACTATATTGCAAAATTTCGTCCGTGATGAAAATCATTTTACTCTTCGACTGCTTGACTCTCTATCCTACTACAGAATCAAGACGTTCTAAAATACGGTTATTAATCAATCTCGTTATTGCCTGTCAATACCAGCGATGTTTCGACACATGACAAGAGTAGGCTAAATGTTGACCCAGGACTTCAAGGCATTTTAATTTCCTTCTAAAATATGAAAAAGTATTGGTAGTCGTGCCTTTGTATGAATATGCCTTACCAAAAGAAAAATCACATTCAGTTCTTCCTACTTGAACGATATTATTGACTCCGATTTCTGTTCATAAATTTGACGTCAAACGAACCCTGAAGCCTAAAGTTATTCTGAGAGTCGTTGTTTGATCTCGATGAAAGGTTTATATCTTGACACAAATGAATTTGTTTAGTTTATAAAGTCGTGTTTTGAGCAACATGGCTATTTCTTATCCATTTTCCATCATTCCCTCGATTATGTTATATTTCAGAAACTTCAGCGAAGAAAACGAGCTTTAACAAGAGATGAAATGGAAGAATATGGTGACGTCATGAAAATATCTTACATGAGTTCAGATGAGGATGGCAGTGATGCAGGGGAGGGTGAAGTATCTGAAACACTTTTCAGAAAAACTCTTCCATGGAGGTCTGTCTCACTTTGTAATCTTTTCGAGACGCTCGATAAGCGCTCTCAAAAAAAGGCCGCCAGGCGTAACATCAAACAAAAACGTGTGATTCTGAAAGGTGTTTCGGACAGCTCACCCCCGGAAGATGCACCTGAGTGGGCCACGCAGAATGTATCAACATCTACAATGCAAGACCGCATCGAGGAAAATGCTGATGAAGATGCACCTGAGTGGGCCACTCAGGATGCATCGACCTCGGCAAGGCAAGACCACATCGGAAATAATGCCGTGAACATCGACAATGGGGAAGGCGAGGGAACCGACAGCGATTTTGATTGTGACGACTTTTATATTGACTGGCCAGATAACAATACCGACGCAACTAGTACCTCTACTCTCCGTGAAAGTATTCGTCGCACGAGCGCAGGTTCTGAAGTAAGAGGAGGGAGTAATTCTGTCAGAGAAAGAGTTAATAATGCCCCCTCTGTCCCAGCTGGAAAAGCTGGAAGGAGGTTGCGACTGACATTCTCATTTGAATAGGAGGGCTTTATGTCGGTAAATCCCATTGTGACGTTGCAAAGAAACTGCGAATGCCATATAGCCATTCGCTGAGCTAATAATTCTACCTCATATCCGACAGAATAATGTTTTACCTTTAACCCTTGTCTCAATTTTATATTATTCGATGAAATTACAGATCGAGGGTGCATTTTAATGAATCGGAATCTTAAACGAATACTATTATTGTTATTTGAAATTTTCATACCGTAACCTGGGGTAAGGGTATCGCGTCAGAAGAGGTTCACATTTACGCTGATCAGTGTACCAAAGTTTACATGCAAGGAGAAGATATACCTTGCGCCATTGTCAATTGTGTTTTATGTTTGTTATGTAAATAAGTAAACATTATGGCATTTTGTCCCATTCGACTGTGTAGCACTAAGGTTTGAGCCTTGTAATAGTGTATGGATGGCACCGTTTCACTACCGGAAATAGTCGGTCAGCAAGTATGTTCACACATCAGTCATCAAAGTCAAAACAAACAAGAGCACATTAACATTATTGAATAGTTTTATTTGTAGAATTATTTAGTTTTTTAACTTTCAACTTCAAATTAGTTTATTTCTATATTGATTTAGCGGAGTCAACCACGGTTCTTAGCTAGGGCTATATATATTTTTGCGACTTTCTATACCACGTGACCATATATTAGCAGTCTTTCTTTGTCGCCCTCTTCATAGCTTCAATTCACGTTCGATGTAAAACCCGGATTCTACCAAGGGGCTAACACCTGCATGAGATTGGAATAACAAAGTGAGAAAACAAAGAAAACGCTGTAGGTGTCTCTCGTCGTGGTAACTTCGTCAATTACACTAATTCTATTGCTGACTGATTGGTCGGTATCCAATTTAACAATGAGTTTTGTCATATAACTACATAATCAATAAAGTAAGAAAATTTGCGCATTCATATGTTAAGATCTACAATTGCATCGCTGATCTATATTCAGCTAAACTATTTAATTATTTTTCTGACATGTGTATGATTTGTAGTACCATATGTATGAAAAAAGTACGTAAGGAGCAATAAATAGCTTTAAAATTAAAACAACGACATGGTGTATGTTTCAGAATTTTGTGCACTATGCATATTCTCTCTATAGTCGTTCTTTACTGCGATTTCAAGTTCTCAATGTTAATCGATATCACGACTTCTCTTAAGCTTCTCGTTATCACAAGCAGACCGGATTACGTTTAAAATATCAAAATTTCATGAATGTTATCGATATAATTTAAGTTAGGAGCTAGGATGATATGCATACATATTCCAGATGGGAATACGGGTTGAATATTTAATGTCGTATGGTTCGAATTCTCAACACGAACTTAGGTATTCAGAGACAATATTTCACATGCTTCTAATACTACTGAACTTTGACGTGTTCCGATCTATATTGCTTTTCTGATCCATTCTTATACGAATTGCGTTTGGCGCAGTGATGGCGGCAGCGACAATGATGATGATTATTATGATGACGATGATGACACAATTGGATGATCCAATCATATTGTATCCATAAGAATCCCCGATGCACATTTTCATTCGCAGCGCTCTTCCGGATCTTACGTGTCACCAAAAACGACCCCGATACGATGGTACTTTTTATCGTCGACTGAAGGTTTTGTCGATGGAAACACAGAAGTTGACTCCAGACAAGCTATCAGATTTTGCAATAGTTTCCAGTTAAACAGCTTTTTTTACAGCTTGACGTGCGTCGAGGAATCAAGTGCGCCCTCACGAGTCAATTTGTACACGTACTTGTGTGTCGCGCTTGGGCAAACGAAGCACTGAACGACTGAAACTGTCGTACATGCATTTG
This sequence comes from Ptychodera flava, assembly GCF_041260155.1. NCBI lineage: Eukaryota > Metazoa > Hemichordata > Enteropneusta > Ptychoderidae > Ptychodera > Ptychodera flava. Next base: position 7,498,876 of record NC_091939.1, read on the forward strand.
CAATTTCCTGACGGCGTACAACAACACAGTTCCTCCGGATTTTGAACAAATCCATCATTTCATGTTACTGCCTTTGGCTTTTTATTCGCATTTATGTGTTATCAGCTACGTCAAATAAATTTCCAATTAATTATTCACGGTTCATTTTTATCTTCTTTGTAGTCAGACGTTAACGTTCCAATAGATAACCTCCTACATATAAAACAAACACGCACCCATCTACGGTCCAAACTATGCACTATCAGTGACACATCTATGTTGCCCTTCTGCACGAGGTCAGGTCTGGTTATCCAGACAAAATTTGACCGTTGTTTGACAAAAGTTATAAGGTATGGATATACTAATCACTGAAGAGTTTTCATTTTCACGTTCTTCCTCCACAGTACTCAAATTAATTCTTGGTATAATTTGAAATATGTATAGCATAGAACAGTTTTACGGTCTCGTTTTTCTTGTAAATGACTTTTTAAGAAGAGAGTATAAGCTACATTTAATAAAGAATCTTTCCAAAATGAAAGTCGGGATAATTTCTAATGTGACCTGAAAACTTATTTGATTCATTATTGATTGTGATATCCTTCATTAAAGTATGGGCAAAAGTTTAACAATTTGACTTTGAGTAGATTATATTAAAGACTGAAAATACATATGTGTCACTGGAGAAGGCTGGCGTGTTTTAGCGACGGCAATCGTGAATTGTGATTACACGTCCCTCGATGCTTGCAGCAAAGAAAGCTGGTCTCCCTCGAGCTCCCAGACACTGCATTTCAACTAGCCGTCTTTGTCATTCTTAATTTTCATAGAACTTTTGTGACTAGAGCGCACCATGGCCCGTCTAGACGTAATGATGTATTTGGGATGCTAAGTGAGATGACAGATCAGTGATGGCAATCGTCATGACGGCGATGAATATGATGATGAATGTGACGATGACGACAACAATGATGGAAATGATGACCAGCACATGAAGCGTAAAACCCAGTATTGACTGAAGGAGACAAGCGCGATAAGACACAACCACGGTGAAGAAAGAACTAGGAAAGTCAACGTACTGTTGAATTGCAACTTTTATCTTTCGTTTTTGACGTAATTGCACAAAAAAATGTGACTAACCTCCCATCGGTCAATGAAACTAGCTCCACCCAAACATTACTCGAAATCAGATATCGGAATCAGTCTTCGTAAGCCCTCGCGATAGGCTCATTCAATAGTTGCCATGGATATCGCTGACTCCACGCCACTTCAGATGTGACCTTGAGACGTGAAGGTCCCCTGCTCTTTCTTTCAATTTTAGACTTGTACATAGGTACTTGCGAGGCAAAATGAAAATATATCCAATGGAAGATGTACAGTGGGTGTATACAATCATATTAACACTGCGATAAATTATTACAAAGCTGACAAGTATATTTGTTTCATTTTGCTTCAAATGGCTCCGTCGTTGGACACACAGATTCACCGACACATCAAGGCAAACAATATTTGATAAAATCTGGTATGATTTATGTCTCAGAACTGACAGGTACGCTATTTGCATTCTTTGTATTTACTGTTCACTTGATGGAACCAGAACCGACATGCGTGAAACAGGGCGGTCCCTGGTATTTTGGTGACCATCTTTTTGACTAGACGGAGTTCATTGTGCTGCATCTGTGGATCGTCCTTGTCGTACATCTGTTCTTAAGACGTCTGCAGACAGAAAACGAATTGTACAGAATCTCAGAGTTTTGTAGGTCTCTGCTGAAGTTCGGTGAGTCTCATTTCAAACGTTATAGAGGTTCGCGGTGACCGTCGAAAACAGTTTTTCAATCATTAATTTGTTTTGTCTCGATGGGCATTTTAACTTAACTATGTGATATGAGAGAGAGAGAGAGAGAGAGAGAGAGAGAGAGAGAGAGAGAGGAGAGAGAGAGAGGAGAGAAGAGAGAGAGAGAGAGAGGGGGGGGCAGAGGTATATAGGTGGGGAGGGACTTACATAATTTACAGAAAGCAAGAGCAGATGGAAACTTGGGTCAAGTTCCGCCGTGTTTTACGTCCCTGGGTACGATAAATATGTAAAACGTTCAGAATTATCGATTCAGCGGCAATAAACGAGTCAGTCTTGTGCGGCCAGATTGAATTTCCCCACCGAAATTTCCCTAAACTCTTTGAGAAATATATGAGGCGATGGTAACCGCCTCCGCCAGCATAGTGGAGTCCGACGGCCAATATCCGTTCGAAAGTTACTCCTACCTCCACTCAGCTACCCAATGTGATGCGTTAGTCCGATGCTTTCTCCTCTCATGCACAATATTACATTATTTCTTCAAAAAATATGGCATGGAAATGGCTGTTTTTCTAGCGGGTCTTGAAGGATGACTAACATTATACTCTACATTACGAAAAAACGTCACTAAATATAACCTGCAGTGTCTGTAGTGAATTGTTTCCCACGCCACTGTGTTCACTGCCCCTCCTCCCTTTACGGTCGCACACACGATACATACACTAGGTTTGACGTTAGCCCCTTGCTATGATATCACGTATGGGTAGCTGGGTCTGCGAGGGTTTCTCAGGCAAAAGTTTATAGAAAGAAGCCTTGATCATACTCCAAATTGTACGCTGATTTAATGAAATATCGCCATTTTTCCCATCAGGTAAGTTAGGAACAACATGGCAAATAAATATGTGGATAATTAGCATGATTTATGAAACCTTTTTCTAATTAAACTGAATGCATGTCCAATCACAAATTTATCGTTACATTTTTGCAATCCAATCCAATTCAAGACCATGGCCATCCGCTTCGGCAATTCTAGTCAATGTTCCTTCTGTGCCGTCGTAAAAAAATAGTTCAAACGCGAGCTTAGTACCTTGTCAGCTTTCGGTCAATATGGTGGGTTTCCCATAAAAGTGCCATTGATAGTACAAAATATCACCATCGGCCGGTTAATATATCATCGGGTAAGCCGTATTTTCTGAAGGCGGCCCGGTAAAGTATTACTTGGTAAATCCAGACTCAGAGTTTCGATGTCGTTAATCCACGCCACTCTAATCACACGACGAACATGTTTTGACACTCGTCAACATACCTTGGCCCCTCCATTTAAAATGATTTGCAGGTTTATCTGCGTTGAGTTTATCTCCGGACGTTAAGTGCCCACGTTTGAGTCTGTTTTAAACGATATATCTACCTTATAAGCAGTTCAAAGGGTGGCCATGGGGACGGTACAACTTTGGCATTTTATCTATAAATGGGGGAAATTCTGGCGCGTAAATGATAGTGGTGTCGCGGCAGGCATGAAAATGCCATATCTTAACATTGTGTCGGCCAAAGGTCTGACAATATCAATCACTCCTTGACTGTGTATCAATATCGAAATAATAAACCATTGTGATGATTCGCCCAAGGAGCTAGGCAACAGCAGTCGCAACCCATAGCTGCCAATATTGTGTCAAGTTTATGATCTATATCGTTCAGGCAGAAAAAGATTGTTTCTGGTCATCGCGCGCGTCATTTCAGAACCTGCGCGGTTTTTGTTTTTGTTTTTTTTCGGGGGTGGGGTTACATACTCATCGGTACAGCTATCCTTGATATCCCTGTTTGCATGTCCAAAAATGATAAAATGAAAACAGAAGCATTATGCAGCCAATGATGAAAGACAATAACTGTTGCATCAATTTTGCCAAACCAGCGTTGTTAAGAATAAAAAAGAAAGGAAAAATGAATATTATTACAAGAAAATCGCGTCTCTGCATCACTTTTGCTGAATGTCAAGGACAAACAATGTTTTTTGCCTAAGCATTCATTTATTTGTAAGGACATAGCAATCTTCAACAGAGTCGTCGAACACTAAAAGGTATCAATGAATGAAATACATGTAAGTTCCTTTTCAAATTTTATTTTGCATCGGTTTTATTTGTCTTGACACAGTGATAAAGAAGCTTGGTTTAAATGTGATGTTTACAATGTTTGAGCATTTGTTTTATTTTCAGTGATTAAAGCAAATCAACAATGGCTTCGGGACATCATGGCGACTTTGTCAAAGAGGAAATTGGCGGTTCTCAAATGTACCATCACCATTACAACACGCCGCCGGCGTCGTACGACACACCGCCGTACAACACGCCCCCATACAACACATCACCATACCCACAAACAACAACAACCCAGGTAAAGACAGATTTCGGGACTCATTAAAAACTCTTCAACTTTTTTACTTATAGTGGCGTACAGGTTGTGTACACCAATTCTTCTGGCACCGTCATGCTGCAGTGAAAATCTATTGCTGACATTTTGCCATGTCAAACAATAGTAGATTTAAAGACGTTACTTCCCCATTTCAAAATTTTCCAAAGTGATACTTGGTTTTTATCATGACCTCAGACAAGTCCCACAAGGATATTTAGGATGGAAAAAGTTAAATTTTGACGTGTATGCCTATAATATTGCTGTTTTTACACCCCCGCAAGCGAAAGATGCAGGGCGAGCAATCGTCTCTGTCCTAGAAACAGTTTTGTAGGTTAAACTACAGGTTACTGGCATGAATGTAATTAATTTAGTTTCGAAGTGAAGTAAATATCCCTAGGATACTAGCACACCTGCAGGTAAAGTCAGACGCCGAGTCTAAACATGATAGGCGTCACCTAATAGCGACGCCACTGCACATGCGCTCTTGACACAACGCTCTTAAGTTGATGGAGCAATACGTTCTTGTGTGTTTAAATCTTGTAGACAGTAATTACAAGTTTTAAGGTGGTACTAACTTGTCTCGAAATTGAAAGAAATTTTCTCGAACTTTCCAAGCGAGACTTTCAAATTATTCCCTTTCTAAATCAAGAAAAAAGGGACCATCGCGCAGCATGTTATACCAGAGAAAAGGGTTTACCAACTTTTTAAATTGAAAACGTGCACTATTCCTGTGTTAACTCTATACGCGGAATAATTAAATTTTCGATTTTCCAACAAATAAGCCAGTCACTCCATAAACTTCAAAATGAATCCCCACAAGTGGTAGATCAAAGTAGCATAGTAAACATTTGGGAGTCTGGATATTTGTCTCCGAGACGCATTCTACCTTGTGAAGCGAACTCCTGTTGAAAGCCAAGGAAAAGTTTCATTATTTGTTTCGGCGGTTTTTTTTCAGAATGTTGTAATTGTCAAAGAGCAGCGGCATGGTGGGGAGTGGACTGCTGGACTGTTCGGGTGTTTTGGAGACCTTACGGGATGTAAGTAAAACACACGGTTAAAAAGAATGAAAAATCCCCAAACAGACGAACTGCATGTCCACGTTTAATACCCAACTTACCTTCACCTTACAAAATTTTAGGTTAGGCCAGAGAAAAAAAAATCTTGTTCATCGGATTTTTTGGACCAAGTCCCAGGAGCGGCGAGCGAAAATTTTTTTATTTTTTTTTTAGGCCGAAGGTAAACGCGGTTCTCTGGCATTTTTGCAAAGATGCAGACAAGGCATGATAATTGTTTCCCTTTTTACCAGAAATATCTCAGACAAGAAACACTGATACTGGTAACTGAATTCATACTATATTTCCCAACAATAACATGGGCCATTACATTCACAGTTAGTGTTTGCACACAACATATTCTGAGCATTTCAACATTCTCTCAGAATAAAATTAAAATGAACAGCAAATCACTGAAATTCAACAATTCAGTATTGTCCTTTAATATTGTCCTGGTGGCCCATGTTTTGGCCTCTTTACCACTGTCTATATATACACATTTTACACAATGGTCTAACAACACTGTACTGTGATCGGAGTGAAGTTATATAGTCATCATTCAGATCGTACTTTAACATCGACGCAACCATGTGTTTTGTCATTGCCGTAAATTTTTATACTTTCGATGCAATTTTCATTCAATCGGATGCACCGTCCATCTGCTGTCACGATCTTGTTGAACAAATCGCCGAACGTAATATCAGGACAAACACTAAGTAGCGTCTCTGGAACTAACTGTTGGCCATCACGTCGAATGTTGGCGATCAAATTAATACTCATGATCTGACATGTACTAACCTTTACAAAACGAGCAAATTTCTGGCCATATCGACCCACTTTGCGTCGTGATTCGCCAAATTCAGACGTCACAACAACGTGTTGGCGTCAACTAAGTCCGGACACGTATGAAGTCTCATTCAAAATCCCGTGCCCACGAAAACCCGACACAGTGTAGGGCGCCACCAGCGGCAGTACTAAAAATATTTGTAATGCGGAAGTAAGAATTTGCCGTGATCAAGTGATCAAAAAAAAAAAATTTCCAAATATGCCAAAGTAGAAGCGGCGATTCCGATGAACAATTTATTTTTTCTTCCTGGCCTAACAGCTAATTTTTCTCTTTGCGAAACGTTAGCATATTTAATCTCTGAACTCAAAAAGCGGTCATAGGAGATGGCACAGTCCCTCTATCCACCATAGAGGGACTGTGGAGATGGGTACATTTAAAAAAATCACGGAGGATAGATCCAAAGCTGAGGACGAGACTTATCACAGAAAGCAGTGTCAGAAATGGATTTAAAGAAGTTTAAATTTTGGACGAAGTATCCCCAAGGATAAGTTGGTGGCAAAAATATTGACATTTTCAATGTAGCATTACCAATTTTAGGGGGCGAAACCACTCACACGGACAGATTTTACAGCTTGCTAAGTTTTCAAATCGACATACTTCTGTTGGCTGTCAGGTCTTTTCATAATGTATTTTGTACGTTAATAAAATAGAAGCTTTTGATCACGTCAGATTGACAAGGAGCGTGGACAGAAAGATCCGTCGCTCGAGGACGCTCTCTCGCTCCCCTGCGCGTAGCGAGCGCCCTCAAGCGACGGATCTTTCAGTCCGGTAGGAGCGCTAGCGTGGCACCATTGACACCTGTGATCTCTCTGTCTGTAGGCTTGATGTCTTTCTTCTGCCATCCTTTCTACAAATGTTGCCTCTCAAAGAAGATGGGCGAAAACTTCTGCATGCCGCTGTGTCTGGGCCCTGCCGACTTGATGGTTCTCAGAATGAAACTGAGAACAATGAACAAGATTCCGGTGAGTTCAGTCTTTGTTTGTGCGTCAGAAAATCCTAAATTCCGGCGGGCGATTGCTCTTCCAAGCCGGTACCCATACTCGTTCTGCAGAATTTTAAGATGCCCAACAAAAACGACACCCTTTTTGAAATATATGAGAAAATTTGACCAAAACAGCATCCCATATAAAACACAAACTTTAGGAGAGGAACAGATGAATGCTCATAATACTTGCACGTCATCGAGGGTTTATACAACAGTTACAGAAGCGTCCGATATTTTCAGGGAGAAGGAGGTTGTGTCTTGTAGGACCGGGCTGCATTTTGAATACTGAAGCTTAACAAATTCTGAAAATAGCATACTCCAACTTGACATTGTGTATGTGTTTGGATTTCACTGTAGATAGTCCAATCCCATTATTGGTCAGTACTGTGGAAAAACTATCCATTTTACTTGCTTTCACAAACTGTGATCGATAGTGAACAAAAAAACGATCCCTTCTTCGTGAGTGACTTTGGTAATACGCATCGGTACCCATTTTCCGTGACAGTACTACCACCACGCTTTTAAGTTCATTATCATTTCAGGAGAACTTGACTCCTATGTAGTGTTAACAAATTTCCTGATGTTCATTACTTGAATTAAAGGGATATAGTCGTCGGAACTGCGCTCAAAGGTAGTATGGGACCCATACGACCCATGGCAACAATGTATCCAAGGCACAATGGTGATTAACGGCAGTTAAAACATGTCTGTCATAATCTATCATCGTATAATTTAAATGTTGCAGCTATGATGATGAGGTGCATCTTGATATCGTGCACGAAATACATTGTTTGTAAACAAGAAACTCGCACAGGCGCAGTTCCGACGACTATATCCCTCTAAGTCTGCTTGTCTTATGCATTTTCGGACTGAAAACAAACCAATCGCTGAGCACACTTTATTGTCAAACGCGTATCCTGTCGAAATAAAGATTTTCCTTTGGAGGAACATGCTAAAAATGTTTGCTCATTAAATGTCCCTGTGTTGAAATTTCGATAAGTCAAAGTTCGAATGTTAAAAATTGAAAATTTGTCAAATGACTTGCAAATATTAAGCTCAGACTGTGTTCTGTATTCCGATGATTTATTAAAATCGGGATAATTGACTATGATGAATCCACGCAAGAGTTTTAGCAGAGCCTACCGCTGACTGAAATTGTAAAATTTTACGATAATGTAATAGTTTTGACCTATAGCATTGCTCCTACACGGAAAGCTTGACAAAGTAAGTCTGGCTTCGTTGCCTATTCATCTGGCATCCATCATTGTTCTGAACTTGTGTCATTGACGCAGTTTCTGTTCCTACCGCAGGGTGGCGCCATCGCGGACTGCTGTACGGTCACATGGTGTGCATGTTGTGCAGCTGTTCAGATGTCGCGAGAATGGGACAGTACGGTCATGACACGGATATAGTCACGTGACTGAAGCCAACGTCTCCGTTACCACGTTTCTCGCCAAAACAAGACAACATTATCGTTTACACAGTCGTCACATGGAAGAAGGAACTGTATTTAGCCATTGGAAAACAAGGAAAATTTCAAAATCCAATCGATTATCCTGCATTGTATTGAAAATTTAGTTCAGATTGTTGGTTGCACAGTTAAAATTAGCGGGAATGACAAAATTATCAGAAAAGTCCCTTTGGAAGTTTTCTTATTTTTAGAATTGCCAATTTAATAACGGACTTAAAGTTTCATTTTTTGTACTATACCTCATCGACAGACACTGCTCAGAATTCCAACAATCCTATCAAATCATTGGACTCTAAAACTTTTCTAATTCTTTTCTGATCTACCACTTCAGGTTGTAGAAGTTCATTTTGAATCGCCTGGAGAAAGAATCATTATCTTAGTTTTTTGAAAATCGAAACTTCTATTTTTCTCGATAGAGTTAACACGTACAGGAATGGCCGCCATTTTAAATTACAAATATCGGTAAATCTTGGGAAATGTGTTTATCTAACACAAAAATTTGCAAAATTTGAAAGAGAACGGTTGAAAAATTCCTTGAGGAAAATTTGAACGAAAGGTTTTAGGCTTTCACTTTCGAGGCTCATACTACCTTATAACTGAACATGAGAATGTACATTTTCTGCAGAGCAGCTGGGTTTTTTAAGCGACTTAAGGTAGAACGCACCTCGGCGACAGATATTCGGACTCTAAAACTTTTACAATTCTTTTCTGATATACCACTTGTGGGGGTTCATTTGAAAGCTCTTGGTGTAAGAAAACTTGTCACCGGCTTAGTTTTTTTCTAAATTCGACAATTTTATTTTTCCCAAAAGCGTTAACACAGGGATTGCGGCCATTTTGAATTTTAAATATCGGTAAATTTGGGTTATTTGTTTCTCTAGTACCAAAATTTGCACGGTGACCCCGATTTTTATTCTTGATTTTGAAAGAGAAAGGTTGAAAGTTTCATTTAGGAAAGTTTGAGCAAAAGTTTAAGTCTCTCGCTTTCGAGGCGCATACTACCTTAAGTTCAACATACCATTGTGGCTAGAACATGTGTATTTTCCTCTCAAAACTTTATGTATTGTTTAATTGACAGGCAGGTGAAGGGCAATAAAAGGATAGTTGGGATGAATTGAAGGGAAAATAATATATTTCAAACAGTAATTCAGGGCACAACCAACAGTATTCGTGTTGATCGGAAATATACAAAAAATCTTGCATGTAGATTTAAAAAATCTGAACTTTCCGGTGCTTCCAGCGTTTATTCTCTGTTGAATATAGCCACTATTTTCATCACTATTTTTGCAATTATTTGTAATTGAAGCTTTGAGAAATTTGAAGCGTGTGATATAACTATTAAATAAGCCCAGAGTAAGTAAATTATTTGTTTTGCTTCTGCGCACATGTAGGTTTGAAAGATTTCCATGAAAAAACTCCAAACTTTCCCAACAGATTTTTTCATCGTTCGACTTTCTATAGCAAAATCAACCCATGACGTTTACATTATAACAAAATACCTCCATACATCACTCATATTACTGTCATTGAACCACGTGGCGAAATAAAATTTATCCTCTAGAAGCGGAAAGAAAATAATATAGTTAAAAAATGAGCAGTTTGTATGAGAAAACTGTCAAATGACAAATAATTGCATATTGAGTTTGTGTTAAATCTCTCTCTCTCTCTCTCTCTCTCTCTCTCTCTCTCTCTCTCTCAACCTCTCTCAACCTCTCAACCTCTCTCAACCTCTCTCTCTCAACCTCTCTCTCTCTAAACCTCTCTCTCAACCTCTTACTCGTCTACCTTTCGGAATTTTGAGAGGGTGCAAACCAAGCATTTACTTACTCTGGTCTGAACACTATATTCTTACTCCACTTCAAAGCGTTCATTTGTCATATCTTATGGGCACATACACAATTTATTAGTGAATGTGCGTTGTATTAAAGGTATACTGTCACCTGTTCCAATTTTGCCACAGTTACCATGAAGAGAGAAAATCTAACCAATAACAGATTTTAAGCGGGTGGCCGCTTTTTAAAAATAGCGCCCTCACATGGGAATTTTGAATACCAAAGAACGCCTCTTTGACATATATGAGCATATTTAGATTACATGTGACTGTAGACTTTTAATACCATTGTCCTCACACACGGGTTAAAAAGGGTTTGCCCTATAAACTGAAGAGAAAATAATTTCATTCGGACCCATCGGCAACCTTGATCAATCTTGCGCTTTCAAAGATATTATTTGAAAATTTCCATTCGATTTGCTTGGCCAACAAATGATCCAGAAAGAGAAAGCGAAAATAAAATCCCTTTTGGCATTGTTTTCCGTAAAGTTTCAATGACAATGGCTAAATCTAGCTGCTAAATTTAAATAACCTGGCATTATACACACAAATAAACCTAAGCGGAACGCCCTTCCATTCACGCAACTCGAAATAGTTTTTATTATAATTACAGGCAAACTTCAACAAGTTTTTATTATAATTACAGGCAAACTTCAAATTCGCGGCAACATCATCAATAATAATATGTACATGCCTTGTGCACTCAGTGAAAAGTCAAAGGCTGTCAGCCATATTATAATTCATATTTTTAGAAAAACGAGTAGGGGATGTCTTGTTTCACGATTTTGAAAAAGGGGGGTTGCATTGGAAGAGTAACATTTGAAGTGAAAGCGATCCTGGAAAAAGCAACCTCATTGTCGAAATTCTCATACCAATCACTTCGTAGAAGGCAAGTTCTTCCAAGGACCATGTGCCACAATAGTCACCTATAATGTTACTAGGAACTTGAATTATTGGTATGAAAGACATTATACATGGCAGCAAAGCATGGGTTCAGAAATACGCCATTCAAAGATACTTTGCCGAGCTATTGTACAAGATGGATAATTACTGCCAGTAAATGTATGCCAGGCTTTATTCACACTTTGTAATTCTGTTTTGGTTCACTTTCAAATGCTAATCAGAATATTTTAGTTATGCAACATTTAAATCACATGTAAAGCGATGGAAATAGTTTGAGACCTTTTTTGGAAAAAGGGTCTTGTCATTTATGAACTGACCATCCTTTGAATACATAGTCTCCAACACCAGAAAAAGTAAAATAATAATAAAATGCTGATTTATCTCCCATCTTTGCGGCATTCGCACACGAAGATGTAAAACCACCCCACCACGAACAACAACAACAACAACAACAACAACAACAACAACACGCAAACACTTAAAAAACAAAACACAGGTATGGCGGTGCAAATCAAGAGTGGGCCAATATAAACGTTCTGTTCATTTGTACAGAATGATGTAGGTTATCTAAAATCATTACATATTTTCAGTGGTTTTGGTAAATTGATTTATTTAAATTATTATTGATCTATTTCGCATGGACACAACCAAAGCTTAATGGCAGCAAATGTTGATATCTGTACACGTAGCTGTACCAAGTCGCCGCTGAATCCATTGTTCTCGCAGCGTGTAATATGTAGAGAGGTCGATAAAACACCTCAACGGAAAAAAGTCTGTTATGTAAGGGCGGTATTACCCGCATAAAGGGAACACTCATGCAGGGCACCGATGGTCTGCAATCACTGACCAGCCGTTGTGCCAGCTGTCACGGGGGCCGTCAGTAACATGGACTACCATTTCCACTGGTGATGAGATTGTTGTCGGTGTATGCTCGGCGGATGACGTTCTTGCCTCTCCCGTGTTGTTCTGCAAGCGTGGACTGCAATCATGTTCCGTAGCCCTTCCAAAGGCTATATAATTCAGCACAAACCTGACTGTATAATTCTACTGGAACAGAATGTTATATCTCACGGGTTCAACGGACGATTCAGACTACTGTTCTGTTTCACTGCTGTGATGGCTTCATTCGTAGTGTTATTGAGCTTGTTATATGCTGAAGCAGACGTCCCTCTACTGCCGTCTGGGAAATTTGGTTTTCGTGATCGAAATGAATCTATTCAGGTAATTCTCTATCTGTCAGTATGTCAGTATGTATGTCAGTATGTATGTCAGTATGTATGTATGTATGTGTGTGTATGTATGTATGTATGTATGTATGTATGTATGTATGTATGTATGTATGTATGTATGTATGTATGTATGTATGTATGTATGTATGCATGTATGTATGTATGTATGTATGTATGTATGTATGTATGTATGTATGTATGTATGTATGTATGTATGTATGTATGTATGTATGTATGTATGTATGTATGTATGTATGTATATAATGCTATGTACGTATGGAGGGATTGATTAATGGTTGTAACGGATATGAGGTGTATGTTCGTCTGCGTTTGCTTGCATGTTTTCGCTCCTTCCTCAAGATATGCACAGAATAGCAGACTTGTTTCCTCATACAGCCAGACTCAAACCACTCAAACCAAGTGAATTTCCGTGAACGAGGCTTCGATCCCATGCATGATGAAAGATCATTTTCTGCCGCTTCTCCATTGTATATGCACTTAATATCAGTGTCAGCTTTTTATGAGCCAATATTAAACTGTATAAATGGGTGTGTGTGTTATTATTTCTCGACCACTGCACCGAGTTATTGTTTCCATTATTGTTCTGATCAAGATAAAGAAAAGTTAAGTGTTTGTAAAAACGACAGAAAATTCAATATTTCGATTTCAATATGGCAAATTAATATCATACAGCACTTTCAAAGAAATTCATGTTTTATCGATATTAACGATGTCACACAGGACGTGCAGTGAAGTATGACTATTTTATTATTTATGAAGAGTCCTTGTTACTTTTCGTCGAATTTTGTTCACGTTCACGGACTGACAGGCAGTTGCCGACGCTACAGGAAGAGAACTCCGGTGGCGTCCTCCGTGTATAAATTATGCTGTAACAAGAATTATTCATGAAAAGAATCCGATATAATTACTTGAAACTAGGGCGAACAGCTGTGTCAATGCTGTGTTTTGTCACTATGTGTGGTGTTTTAAATATGTACTTAGAGATGTATGTATACAAAGCCATTGAAAGATTTGATAATTGTTATTTGGAAAACGTGGCGGAATTTATTGGCAATGATAAATGGGCTTAAACAACTGTGATGCGATCCCCAAGCCGTCAGCTAATAAGTCTATTTATCTTTTTTGTGCCCGTGCTGACGGTGTACCTTGGCAGGGTCTGTAGACTACAGCCTGTACAAATACATTAGTGATCACAAAGCGGCAATTGGACATGTATTCGTACACTGTTCTCGCTACCGTGCTAAGGGACCATTCAGTTTTTACGGCCTGGGGGGGGGGCGGCAAAATCTTGTCGCCGGTGTTCAAAAAAATATAGATGAATATAGCTATACATATATATATATATATATATATATATATATATATATATATATAGCTTAGGACGAATGATGACCCCCCTTTGTCAGACGAAAAATTTTGATGACCCCCCCCCAGCCCCGGCTGAAAAATAACCAAAACCCATATGTCAAATTTACCCGCACGGTTTGGATTTGAACTCCGGTACGCGGCGCACTTTATTCGTGTAGCAGAGATGCCAGTGCACAAACTTCTCAGCCACATCCATGCAAACGACTGTAAGGCAATTTTGAACTTCATTTCCATAGACAACTTATGTCCATGGACATTGTATAAAGTAAACTTTATTGGCGTGGTTCGCCAAAGGCAGCCCTCCGGTTAAGAGGGTCATGGGCCATTACGTAAAGTCAACTTTATTCTAGTGGGCAACCAAAGGTGGCCCGCTGGTAAAAAGAGTGTCGACATTGGCAATTGCACGAAGTAAACTTTACTGAACAGGGCCGCTGAAGGCGTCCGGCCGTTAAGATGGTCATGGGGTATTACAATAAAGTCAATTTATTGTAGTGGGCCGCCGCAGGCGGCCCGCCGGTAAAGAGGGTCGATCATGGCCATTGCATGAAGTAACCCTAATTGGAGTGGGCCGCAAAAGGCGTCTGCCCGTTAAGAGGGTCATGGGTAATACATAAAGTATATTTATTGTAGTGGGCCGCCCCACCGGTAAAGAGGGTCGATCATGGCCATGGCATAAAAGTGAACTTTATTGTAGGTATTATGTTTTTGAAAATGTGGTGACCTCCCCCTTTCCTACCAGTGAAAAAGTGATGACCCCCCCCTTCGCGGATTCCAAAATTATGATGACCCCCCTGGATTTTGCCGGGCCCCCCCCGGCCGTAAAAACTGAACGGTCCCTAACAAGTGCATAGACTTTCAATAGAAATCAAAATTACGCCCCCTGTGGTTTGACATGCTCTCCTAAAAAACGATGGTAGTGGGCAACACAGCAAAACTCAACGCCGGTATTGTGATTTTAAAAACGCGATTCCATTGACAGGTTGTACTAGCTAACGTGAGAGGATTACGTCACATCTCTATCGTGGTGAAGGTGCTGCCGTAATGCTGTTTTGTTGTTCATGTACTTTGGTTTATATTCTTTTGTCCGTGATACATTTTTTCCAATGAAATACTCCATCGACAGCCAATAAAGATCTGTTTACATGCCCGTATGCATTCTTCTACCCTACAGAGCATTAATTCTCAATCTACCCTTTTTATCATTATTCTAGCAGTTTACATTGAACAGGACTTCAGATGTTGGTGACACTACCAGCATTGTCTTAAATAACACAAAAAGGAACACAAGCTCTTCGGAAACACGGGAAGAAATCATTCCTGCAAATCGTTTCTTGTTACCAATAATTGTTGAATCTAACACTGATCCTGGGAAGACCTGGGACTTCTTTAAGCGCGCCTTATTAACCAGTATCCATGACAACAGAAGTCTGGTGATGTCTCCGTTCTTCGTGCTCAACACCAACACAAGTTCTCACCAAGCTATTCATATGAACTTTACATTTGACTTCGATAGGTTGGAGGAGGCCGTGCCTGTTGCAACTCTAGATGAATTTAAAGAAAATTGCAGAAACAAATTACAGCTTAGACGGTGTGATTCTTCAAAAGGATATGACGTAACGCGGAACATTTTCACAGAGTTCACGGGAATTGATCTGCCTGATAGTCTGGAGGTGTTAGATATGGCTCCGATGGGAGGAGAGGAGTTTAAAAACTTTAGTAATTCACCTTGTCTTGGTGTTTACAATCCTTGTGGTGAGGGACTTCAAGGAGACGCCGAAGTCCCAGTATCTGTCATTAGAGACCTACAGAGGGCTCCCTTCATTGTGGAAGTAGCGGACGCTGTCATGCTTGAACTCGGTTTAACTGCTGAGGCATTTGCTGCAGTGGAATGGCCGAACAACATATTTGACAAGTAAGCAAAAGGATATTTGCCTTTTGAAGGAATTTTCAATTCCAAAAATTTACCTGACGAATTTCGCGTATTCGTTGTATTTGAAACATTGCTTTTTGATTTTTAATATATTTAATTTTATTCGGTGTACACAGCAAGGCTCTTGTGACTGAGAGCGAAAACAACAGCAATAATGGATCGACAGTTACGGAAAAACAAGTGAAACTTGCAACCGACAAATTAAAATCAATTTTGGAATCCAAAAATATCAAGTGTATGTACGTAACAACATCTCCGTGGATAGAGGTAGGATCAACTATTTTGTATGTTTCTTTGAATGGATTTTATTTAGCTCTGTGTGGCAGGGCTGTGTGTTACCGGCGTTATGAGGCCGTATAACGCCTGTAACACACAGCCCTGTCACGCAGAGCTAGATTTTATTATGCTCTAAAGTTCATTAAATATGCAATGATATCATTGAAACGAAACATGGTCTTGAATGTATGTCACTGTAAACTCTTTCAATTCGCCTATTACATGTGTATTTATCGTTAATTGGCAGAAAGTTGTGGATATTTTATCAAATGAAATACCCAGCCTGAGGATCATGACATCAAATGATGTCAGGCCGATTCTGAAATCTGAATTCGTCAACGATTTTCCAGATGATGCTTACACGTTATCATTCTTGGAACAGGAAATTTGCTACAGTAAGTGACCTTTAACCCCCATAAGGTTTCGCGAAAGCTCTTGCTGCATGTAAGTTTTTTCGTTCTCACAATATGAATCAAGATAATGTGGAGAAAGTGGTGGAACAATGATGCAAGGGTTTTTATGGCTTTGTAGTCTCCCTGGGTGCATTTCAGTCAGGCGTTGCACTATTAGTTACTATATGCACTCGGACTTGATGGATTTCAAGTATATTGTTCGGTGAAAGTGTTTGTAACCTGGCAGACATATGTTACATGGGTAAGATATAGAACATGACAATCAGTTTTTTGTGCTGATAGAAGGACTCTGATGTCCCTTTGATACATTTTGATACTATAAATCGCACCATAAGTTTAAAGTTTGCTTTGTAGCTTGTGTATACCTATTGTAAAACTTGCAGAGAAAATTAGGGGAAACAGAGAGGACATTCTGTCTGTTTTTTGTGGAAATCGGAAAACCACTTTTTCGCAGAGTATTAACAAAATGTTAGGCATTTTGAATTTCAAATTACGGTGAGTTGTTTATGATTTGCTTCCCCTAATGAAACGTTTCCATTATGACCCCTGATTTGTGTTGTTCATTGTGAAAGAGAACCGTTATAGTTAAACTATAAACAACATTTTACAACTTTCATTTTGGGGTACTCAGTTTTGACTTATTGACATGGCATTACTCGTCTGTAGGGTCGAGTGTATTTCTGTCAAGTTCACCATCTGGTTGGTTCAAGTTTGTGAAGGAACAGAGAAATGCAACTGGAAGAACGACTGTCGATATCCTCTCACTGATTGAATCCCAGGAACTGGAGAAAACCTGAAAAGAATCCGTCCGCCTACAGCATGTACAGAGACATTTCTTCAATAGCCTGTCGGGAGAGGGCGCTCTTTCCAATTCGAAGACCTTTCTCGTTCTCCTTCTCAGACGCTAACACAGTATTAAATTCGTCGGCCTGATCCTTTCACCCCTTTCTTCTAGTGTAGAGGTCTCCCGTTACCGTATGTAACAACATGATTGGACCAAACGATGGCAGCGATACAGTTAAATCAATCTACACCCTATATATAGTCTTCGGTGTTTCAGAAATCGTAGCTGAGCTTGTTGTTTGAGTACAACCTGTACAACTACAAGATCGTTTTGAGATAGTCTTGTACCGTCCACAAATTTACATTATCAATGCAAATTTTGGCTAGATTGGCTTGTCTTTTATCTCTTTCCAATTGAAAGGATAAGAAATTGCCGTTTTCCTTGCCATGGATAAGCATACAAACGTGAAATATTTGATTTTTCAGATGTGCGATATGCTCTTTTGAAATTCTTATCTATGTCCATGGACAGGAGACTTAGAGTTAATAGTTTGTCGGATACATTTACATACACTCATTCGGCTATCTTTAAAGAGTTGTTACACTTTGTAGTTTGTGATTGCTAAACTTACATCAGGGAAAAGTGACGGGGGTTACATTCATCTTGTATGCACTGCCTCGGACACAAAATGATATGGTCATGTGACACAGTCAATTTACATGTGATCATAGATTGAACTTTGAAAACATAACATTAAAAAACTTGATACGCTTGAAGAGGTGTGACATCACATTCTGGATCACTTGAAATAAATTGTAAGACTTCAACCTCTGACACCCATTTCCCTGTGAACATGTCCAGCCTCGCTACTGATAACAACGGGATGGGCCAAACCATCAGTGATGAAAGGGCAACGGAATGTACAATGTTTGCAAACTTTAATAGTGAAAGATGGTGATCAAAGATGCACCTCAAAGTCATACTTCCGCTGTTTGAAACATTGCAGTGGAACATGTATTAATCAAAAGTGGAAAAGAGAACTCAAGATACAGTTATGTGAACTCTAATTATAGTTTTCTTGTTGACCGAATTCCCTTGTAATCTTATTTCATTCATTTAGGCTACATTCACAAACACCTCTGGAGGGGGATTCTAAAAAATGTTCGCAGATTTTTTCAAATGCCCCCACCAATCTCACAAAGCGTTCAAGTCCCCCTTTCTGACTTGCTATAATTTTGAAGTCCCCCCTCCCTCAAAGGAAAACGAAATGTGGCCGAAAGTGCTTCGTCCAAAACTATCAAATCATAATTCATGGGAGTCTATTTGGCGAACTATTAACATTTTCTCCATTAAAAACAAGCTATATCTCGACAGTATATATGTTTGATAATTCATGTAAATGTACTTTGCTTGAATTGACAAGTAAAAAGTGATGTGTGTACAAAAAATTGATTTCTGGATTTGATTCACTCTACATGGTATTCTATGAGAAAAGTATGAAAATTTTTTTCCAATATAATACTGGTAATATCTGTGCATTTATAGACGTTTGATAATTGATATAAATGTACTTGATTAGCATACGGTGGTCACAAGTGCATATGTGCACAAGAAATTAAAATTTTGAATTTCGCCCAAAATTTTGATTCACTCTACATTGGAGTCTATGAGAAAACTATGGATAATTTTATCAGAATACAAAACTAACTAAATCTATGTTTCATAATAAGTGTTTAACAATTGATACAAGTGTACTTGATCCAAATAGGGAGTTTGAAAGTTCAGATGTGGACAACAAATATGATATTGGAATTTCACCAAAATTATCATTTCACTTCTCACGGTAGTCTACATGTACATGTAAAGTATTGGATATTTATCCTGACAAAACTTGCTATAGCTGTAATATATAAGTATACGTGTAAGTGTTGTTAAATATTGACTTTTAGGCTGTTATAAATTTCTCAATAAACAATAATAATGCTCTCTGTACAATTTCAAGCCAAACAATAAAGAGCTAAACATAATTACAGCTATTGTCCCTTTTGCGATCACATGAGAAAGGTTTGGACACAGGATGACTTCCCTCACCTATCAGGAAAACTGGACACAATAAACACATTTGTATAAAAGGGACATTAGGTGTACCTTTGGCAAACCTAGTATGTTTTGTTCTGTGTATCGACTGTAGTTTCTTGTTCTACTCCCACAGCATGCTAGAATAACAGAATTCTATTTGGCAAATACTCTGTATATGAAAGTGTAAAAACGATGGTCAATGTTATTGATGGCAAATGAATGCTAGTCCGGACTTAAATTCAATTAAAAAAAAACAATGCTGACTGAGCTAGACTTTTCATCACGCTTCAGGGCGTAGAACACGAAAAAATCAGACTCAGTTCTAATTTACTTATGAACTATCTTCCTGGGTAACCAAACTTTGACGGCATTCCGCCAGACAGTGAACTACTTACAACCGAAACTAAAAACAAGTTTAGACGTCGCAAAAAACTTAAAAAAGCAAAACAAATTAAAACAACCAACCAACAAACAATTGTCTGCACTTGGAATTGACATGGGGTCACCTTAAAATTTTGGGTGATTGACCCGATATGTTCACTGGAGTGAAAGATTTTAACGCGGGCTATGCTTTGCTGTTTTTGGTCCTAATTAATCGGCGGAAAATATTGAGCCGATGCCCGACAGTTTCGAAACTAAAGTGTCTTCCAGAAAGCATGTAACGCCCTAGCTGTGATCTCGCAGCGGTCCTAGTGGCGCCTATCGAACGCGCTCGGATCAAGGGTCACCGCCACAGTACCGCTGCTAGGCTTGGGGACAGTTATTCGGACTCTCAAACAGTTTACTAGTTTACCTCACAGTTTACCTGCCCCTATAGGCTTTAAACCGAACAATTGATTTGCTGAGGGGCTGTGTGTTGAGAAAAGGTAAATTACATGCTCGAATTAAAGCTTGAACTTTAAAGCGAATTTGTTTATTTGAATTTCAAGAGATAAAATGGGAAAATTCGGCCGATTTTGGAAACTTTGGGCGTTCCGGCGGATCTTACTGGGTCAGCATCTTCTGAAGCTATATCCTCACCTGACTTTGCACATCCCCAGGAGTAAAGAACTATTTTATCATCTACCTTTCACATCTTAATCTAAACTTAGACAAACGTGGCTGCATGTAGGAAAAATCAAACTCAGATACTACTTTACTTACGAACTATCTTCGTGGGTAACCAATCTTTTGCAGCATTCTGCTTGACAATCAACTAATCTGCATAATCTCCATAAAGATTCAACTGACATTAAAGCGCAGTGGTCGTCGCGCTGCGCGTGCGTGATTTTTTTGTTGATAAACATAAATGTTTGTAAACATAAGTCTTCTCAACTTCAATAGGAGTGAGATGGGAGCAGTCCCCCACTTTGTTAAGGCCATTGTAAGACTCAACATCATGCAATAGTAAAATATTAAGATCGGAAACGAACTTCCGTGGTGTATTTCTATCTATAAACTCGTGTAGAGCTACGAAAATTGGGACACTACACTCAGCACATTATGTCGCTGAGTTTACTGCACGCAGACACAGTGAACAAATGGGTTTGATGATCGCGCGCGGTCACGCTGGTTGTACACAATGCTATGTACAGTACAGTGAAAATACATGACTAAAATGATCAACATTGCCTATATATGTAGACCAGCAACAAGCACAATGCCTAACACAAAAATTACACTCAAGACCATGATCGGCAAGCCAGAGCAGGACACGTGAGATGTTGTTGGGAGACGGTCACCGCATTGACGTTCACGGATATAGAGAATCCGGTCCCACAACGTACCGGCCCGCTACGACTTGGCCCACAACCAACTGTTGATCACCATGTCTTACTTCTCCTAATATTACGTGGTAAGAAACAGTAAAATGACAGAAAACAATAAACAAAACGAGCGGGTTTTCGCGTCATTTGGCAGGGAAATTGCACGGCTACACCGTGCATAGACGTATCGAGAGATCCTGTGCCCCGGACCTGTGCACGGTCATGGCAGTGATCCAACCGTTAGCTGGTGTAGGCCTACCGGTGCTGGGCAAACTTCGTTGTTGTACCTCCTGATTGCCGGGTAGGTCTGAATCCTCTTTCAAGTGAGATAACCCCCACATAACAAGAAGACCTATGAAAGGTCCTTCGCTTGACTTGATACCTGTACTCGGAATTCTCGTTTGCACCCACAAACGGGGTAAACTTTGTAGTTGAGTTGGATTCTCCACAGCCGAGTGTAGCGCGTCATATACCCGGTTTGACACGGACGTTCATACAGACCACGGAACGGAACAGATGCAGAGATGCTTCTTGCTGCAGCGGGCATTGCTCTGCGAGCTGTAAATTTCTGTAGTTTGGGTTGTTGTACTTGTACTCCTGTCGGGCCTCTTGAAATGAAAGCTCTCGTCCTTGCTAGCGATGTCGAAAACTAGAGCCCGGTCGTTGATAGTCTGTTGGCGTATACATGCGTACGTCTAGCTCTATGGCTCGAGCGATAACAGTAGGAGCCCATTCAACTGATTCAAGAAAATCATGAGCAAATGTGATCTCAATCCAGCGTGCAATCATTGTTCAATATTCAGCAGATATTTAACTTAGATTAATTGACCTTTTATTGCGTGTTACATTTGGATAGTTGGTATGCTTGTGACAGATCAGCCGCCATTTTAACAAGCGGCAATATCGCAAACATTACAATCAACCGGTAACATGTGCGGCGTTCTTGGATTTGTTTACAACAGAGGGGGACCCCCTCAGGAGGATGCGCAGCGCGACGACCACTGCGCTTTAAATACAAGTTTAGACATCGCAAAAAGACCTAAAAAGGCAAAAGAAATCAAAACAACCAAACAATTGTCTGCACTTGGAATTGACATGGGGTCACTTAGGGTCATTGACCAGACAAGTTCATTGGAGTGGAAGAGTTGAACGCGGGCTATGATTTGCTGTTTTGGTCCCCATTAATCGGTGGGAATTAAGCTTATTGAGTTGATGCCTGACAGTTTCGCCACTAAATACCTTCTAGAAAGCATGCAACACTCTTAGTTTTTTTATTGGATTAAGGTAGAATTCGTCTCGGGGACAGATATTCGGACTCTCAAACTTTTTCAATAGCGCTGTTCACGGTTACAGGTGTGTTACTAAATATAGCTGTACGCGCGCGACATCGGACACGCAGCTTGAAATGCGGACAAATTTTATCAATGTTGCATGCGTGGCTGTCTTTGCAGCTTGTACTGTGAGTCGTGAATATGTTTTTTAGTATTCACTGTTACACTAGCAGTCGCCCCCTGAGATGTATTTTCGTCGTTCTTGCATGCGTAATTTTTAAAAGCGTAATCTAAAAATTCGGACAAATATTTATTTTTGCATATTAATGAGAGAACAGTGACGTAAACTCTGAACGGCCCTATTCTTTCTGTTCTACCACTTGTGGGGTTCATTTTGAAGCTGTTGGTGTATTGAAATATTTCAGCGTGTTTGTTTGTTGAAAATTGAAAATTTTATTGTCCTCCTTAGTGTTAACAGAGTTGGCAGCCAGCCTTGCAATTAAAATATCAGTAAATCTTGGGTTATTTGTTTCTCTAGTACAAAAAATTGCACTGTGACCCCAAATTTTTATTCTTGATTTTGAAAGCGA
This sequence comes from Ptychodera flava, assembly GCF_041260155.1. NCBI lineage: Eukaryota > Metazoa > Hemichordata > Enteropneusta > Ptychoderidae > Ptychodera > Ptychodera flava. The sequence continues at coordinate 7,521,842 of NC_091939.1, forward strand.
ATGGTTGAAATATTAATTGTCGAGAGTTTGAGCAAAAGTCTTTCATTGAGGCGCATACAACCTTAAGTTTACCTCCCTCTGGAGGCTTTTCACCCAATATTTGACCTGGTGTGTTGAGAAAAGGTCAATTACATTGTTGAATTAAAGCTCGAACTTCAAAGCGATTTCATTCATTTGAATTTCAAGAGAGAAAATGGGACAAGCCGGCCAATTTTTGAAACTTGGGCGCTCCTACGGAACTCTTGATTTCTGTTAGGGCTGCCCAAAATACGCCCCCATACGGCCGAGTACTCGACTCTGCATCCCTGAGGGGTTAGCATTTACTGACGCTATCTCCTCAACTGACTTTACACATCCCTAGGAGTAAAAAACCGTTTTATCTCCTATCTTTCACATCTGAATCTAAAGTTACACAAACATGGCTGCATGTAGGAAAAATCCAACTGGGATACAACTTTCCTTAAGGGCTATCTTCGTGGGTAACCAATCTTTGACGGCATTGTACCTGGCAGTCAACTAATCTCCATAAAGTTTCAACTGGAATTAAAAACAAGTTTAGATATAAAAAAACAAACGAAAAAAGCAAAAAAAATCAAAACAACCAACCAATAAACAATTGTTTGCACTTGGAATTGACATGGGGTCACTTAGAGTCATTGACCCGACAAGTTCACTGGAATGAAAGAGTTCAACGCGGGCAATGCTGTTTTTCATGCCCATTAATCGGAGAAATTTTGAGCTGATGCCCGAGAGTTTTGCAACTAAATGTCTTCTAGAAAGCATGTAACACACTAAGTTTTTTGAATGGATTAGGGTAGAATGCACCTCGGCAACAGTTATTCAGACTTTTCTACCACTTGTGGAGGTTCATTTTAAAGCTGATTATTTATAAAATCTTTTCAGCGTTTTTGTTGGTCGAAAATCGAAAATTTTATTTTTCTCCATACAGTTAAACCAGAATTGGCGGTCAGTTGATCACTGAGGGCGCTTGTCTCTCAGACTTGCGGTATACGGTATACGTAAGTACATAAGAAAACACCTAGGTGCAAAAATAAAGACACAACACCAACTTAATGTGGTAAATTATTGACATTTAATGTATTTTTTATATCTTAGCAAATACTTGAAAGAGATCTCTACAAATTTCAATTCAAGGAAAACGTAAGTGTCACATTAAACACCTGAAGAAATTTCCCAATGTACAGCAATTTTTGTATAAAGTTCCTCTTTCTGATAGGTATATCACTTGCAACTTTACAATGTAACAAATCTGTCGAATTATACATTTTAGAAGTCTACACAGACCATATATGACATTGTTCACGCACCAGTTAGGCAAGGAAGGTCTTAAAAAATGGGGACTTGTTCTGTCCAGCATATGCAAAGTCCCAATCTGTATGAATTACCGAACATTACAGAGACGTGAGGGCAGTCAGTGTAAGTAAAAAGCTTACAATATCTACCTGACCTTTTTACGAAAAGAAAGGATAGCATTGCAACTTTGAAACTACAGTTGTTTTACAATTTACACAATATCCCAGCACGAGCTGCTTCAATAAAAGGACACAGGAGTTGAATTTCACTACATCAACAATCTGAGAGTCAAAAATCTGTGGTGCAGTATATTCCCTAACAAGACACTACTGTCTGTTCAGAAAGAAGCTATGGAACTTGAAAAAAATACATCACTTTGAAAAGCACTATCACCACAAATTAACAAAGTAATTATGTTCACAGTATACAAGTACTACACAATGCGCCCCATCTTTTTCCTTATTCATTACTTTCTTCATATGGAAATTACCGTCACTGACGAGGCGACTTAAAAATACTTTTTTAAACGATGAAAGAAAGGTTGAAAAAAGTATAAGTGGACTAATAGTAACAAGAAATCTAGTACAAAGGACAGCTGCTTTCAAAAGAAGGACACCGCCATGTGAGAACAAAAGTTTTTTTTGTGCATGCTCGGACTTGATACACGAAAGCAGAAATTAACAAATATCAATGTTCTCAAATCTCCAGACTCATTTAATCTACAGATGTTCAAGTTCAAGGTCTTGCTAGGTGCTGACATCAGATATATGAAAGATCATGAGTAATACAAAGAAAAGTTACATCTTAGGTCAAAGGTCATGAATGACAAGGGTCAAAGTTGACAAATCTCACATAGATTGGTCCCTTCATATTGTAAATAACCGACCACTAACACAAGCTTCTCAATAATATTTTTTGAGTCCCTGACTGGGAAACACTCTTTGAGATTTGGTTTGTGAAAACAACGATGGATAGAAAGGACAACAGGCAGCTGGCTTCGAAGGATGAAAATGCTGGAATGCATAGTAAATAACTTTGGAAAAGATCAAAAATTTACAGAAGAGATCAAGTGATGATTTTAATTATCATAACGAACACATCCAAACTGGGTAGATATCAATAATAGAGCCCATCTAAAGGTGAAAATAACATGAATAATCAACACATGATGTTCTTCTTTTTCACCTCAAAAAACGATTTTTGCAGATATATACAGCCATCACCGTAGCAACATACAAAATATAAAGAAAGAAGAAAAGTGGAATGGCAAAAAATTACAAATTTTGCAATTATTTACAAATGTCATAGATTTTTTATGAGTATTCTAATCAGCTGATTTACTCTCCATTTTCATGGAACCTAAACTCTACAATAAAAATTCTTGCAGGTTTTTGTTCATGAGGCTACGTACAATGTCTTGAAAACGAAAGGATGCACAGCATGTAACGAGTACAGCATTCACCCTGTCAATGACAACAAACCAAGAAATTATCAACATATCTATCCACATAGTTAGCTGACTTACCAGCGAGTAAATCAACTCATGACAAACAATATTTCCAACACTTTTAATTCTCAGTCATGTGGAATATCGCAAATTTACACTTATAGTGCTTTTGAATCATTATAAACATTGGAATGTTGCATTTCTTGTATACTGGAATGAGCTTTAGCGCTTGCACACACACAAACCACTGTAAATAGACTGTTGAAATCCAAGTTCAAATATAGAACATACTCAAGTACAGTTGAAACTTAGCATGGAATATGCTATATGACATTCTTTGAAATTAGAATCCATTACACAGTCTTAGCTAACACTGCCACACATCCACTCATCCTATACAATATACATTTCTAACTCGGTTCGAAGAAGAAGGAGAAAAAAAATAAATTTTTTGCTTTCTCTTGAATCCCGCCACCACCTACAAGTAACTACTGATTAACTGATGTCTCTAGATTCAAATGAACAAAGAACAAGGTAAGTCACCCACTGTGGGGGTTTCAGCATTTGGTGTCTGAACGTTGCCGTCTACTTATGGCAAATTCATCAACCATTTTTTTTGTATGTGAAGTCCTACTGATATAGAAAGAAAAGCTTACTGATAAAATTTGATTTTCAAGAAAAGACTGCTTTGCCACAGTTTCTAAAACTTGTAGCTAGGCAGTTACAACATTGCATTTGTGTACAATCACTTGATCCTTAACAGAGCCATGCCCTGGACAATATTGCTAAAAATACTCATCAATATAAGAACATCCATTGGCAAACTTCTGTGATCATAATAGCATTTAACACCTAGTGGTGGCACCCCCTGGACAGAGAAATACAATGATGCCTTACTGCAATAACTTTTGTGCTTTGACTGTGGCACCCCCTGGTACAAAGTAAGTACTATCCCTACCGACGATAACACTATACGTTACTGTGGCCTCTTGACTACAGCTACCAGGAAATTACAACTTCCTACTAATAGATTAGTGTTCATGGTACAAAGTGCAACAACATCAAAGTACAGGTGTCATCTGATCGATTTATACAAAAAAGATTTTCATATTCGTGGTTGCAAGACTGAAGGCACCGAACCTCTGAGTAATTTCGCTTTTAAAGAAAGAAGACAACCATATATGGCACTCCATGGTTTATGACATGTTTGAACTCTGACCTCTACTATACTAAACATCTCTTTGTTGTATAATTCATGATTTTTTTGGGGGGAGAGTAGTCAGCCCATAAATGTTAGCATCGTTCATTAGTCGCTGTACTAGTTATTCCCTTTGTATATCTGTGGATCTCTTTTCATTCGTACCATTTTCATATCAAGAGTAGCAAAACTGGGCAGCAGGCACAAAAGGTGCTGTGTTTCAAACAACAGTCCATTACTCTTAACAAAACCTTAACAAAAATACACTTTAATTACACTTTAATTAGCTTTAATTTCTGAAATGCCTGGACATCATTTTTTTCAAATTATTTAGAAAATCATAGAAAAATAGTGTGAAATTTTTGTTAAGATTAAGTAGGCACAACACCAGCTGTATCATCATTTGAGATTTATCAGTCAAGTTTGTGATTCACAAGAGAGCTAAAAAAAATTAGCATTATATTTTGTTTGTTTGCACATCATTATAAACCACGGGCCTCTTTTCACAGTAAGCGGTGGACATATCTTGCATAGTATCATGGACCAGAAATAAAGTGCTGGCTCAAGAATTGAGAAAGTCTTTTCAGGACCACCATGGGACAGTGGCCTGACAATCCACTTTAATATGTTACTCAACTTTCTGACGACTGTTGAATTAACTGTTTTTGTGTTTGCATTAATATGCAGGAAACTTACTGACTCAAATACAGATATCTTGACACAGCATACCGATACGTTTCATTAACTTTTTTCTCTGATTTGCGTTTGATTGACAATGCAATCTGTGTAAGTAAATCAAATACTCCCTCTCTGTGAAAACCCACAGCAGACCTTGATGTATTCACTGAAACACGCAAAAAACATCCCTCTGTCAATAAATTATAATCCATCACGCAAAAAGAGTGAAAGACATTGCAGTACAATGTCTTGCCTCATAACATCTCTTGGGAATGGCTACAAAACTGACACGGCAAAATTTCTACTTTTATTGAACACAAGTCCAACTTTCTGTACTCAAATTTTCATTGAATACAAATTCAAATCTGTATTCAATCTTTTCTATTAAAATGAATCGTTTTGGAATAATCATTAAAACTATGGAGTTATGTTGAAGTGAAATTTTTAGACAAAATTTTGATGGCAAAAATACCACAACAACATCAAAATTTTGTTACACTAATAAAATGTACTGAAAGACTTCTAGCACATAAACACAACCTGAAGTAAGGACAGATGCTTCTTAAGTACTTGAAAAGCCGACGTTTTGAACAAAATCACTTTTACTACCTGTCTCATTTGACAAACTCTTGTTTCTGTTACAAATTTTGTTTTATAAAAGGTGAAGCATTCAGCGTATTAGCCTGATTTAAACAAAGGTCAGAGTGCACATCAAGGTCAGAGGTCAAACCTCCCACTACAAAAACTGTAAGAAACATCACTTCTGGATGTTGGAACAAAAGTGTTTCTTTGTTCGTGGTGTTTGATCGCTACTTGGTAACAGTTATTTTTGATGAAGTACAAAATTAGCAAAATAAATGTCACGTAATAAATCTTGAGCTGCGGGCACAAAAACAAAGATGTTCAATTTTGTTCAATATAGCAAAGATATCATCTTAGAAGATATGAACTAAATGGCACTTATGTGAACTTGATCAAACTATGTCCAGTGTGATTTCTTATCATGGAAAATCATCACCTAAAGATACTTCTTTATCTAGGGACAAGTTTTTCAAGCCAAATATTGCAAGTTGAATAGAATTTTACAAGTGTAAAAAGAAGCCCTGCCTATAATGGACATATTTTGCTTTCCCAATGTCCCCTTCATATAAATGTTTGACTTTTGTTTTGCATGAAATGTTGGTGTACTTTTTAAAAGCCATTTAATATTTTTGGAGATTTTGTTCTCATTCTCTTTAGCTAGACTCTGAATCCAAAATATTTTTGGGGAAATCATCATTTAAAACTACAGTATTTTCACCTGTGTCTCTATAGATGTCAGGGCAAAGTCACTTGTGATTTCAACGATATCAAACTCAGTGCCTGAATTCAGTTTTCTTCTTTTTGGTGAATTTGTTTGATAAGATGTTTATATCTCAACAGATTTTCAATTGCAGGATATAAAACTGAGTGGATGAGGCAGCTACCTCTTGTGCAACACACTGTGGTTGCAATGGTAAATATACACATAACAAAAATGTTTAAAAATATATTTGATTCTCGGCTACTATCTTATTATACAACACTGTAAGTTTTATGTGTTCTTCTTTCTTTAAATCTTCTGAGATAAAATTTCTGGAGGTTCACATTTCTTTTGATCGCAGTCCGCTTAGCACCACACCACGTTTGATGACTCTTTGATTCAGATCCGATATTTCTCTTTCGCTTCAAACCAACTCTCCAGTACTGTCAGCTCCCACTACTTTTTCAAATTCTGAAAAAAGAAATCGGTAGTAACATAATCAGTGGAAAACTCCATTTTCAAATGAATCTTCATTGTGGTACATGAACCTCTATTAATTTGTCATACAAACAGTACATCACTATGGATAGCCATAGATGACTGTGACACCTGAAATGTATTAAATACTCAGTATGCAAATTAACCATGTGACGAGTGTTGACCAATCAGCAAGAGCTATCACCGTATGTCTTTTGCTCAATTCTGCTTTAACTAAATCAGAAAACTGAAAAAAAAGTTAAAAGAGATACAGGAGGATTGCTCATTAAAGTTACAGGTTTGTTTTTCAGCCTGTTTTTCTTGGACACTGACCAAATCGATGAATAAATTCACCTAGGAAAGTCTCCTTGAGTAGAATTTTAAATTTCAGGGTTTCTTTGGTATGCATGTTAGAACAGTTGAACCCCTATGTAAAAATATTCCTCTAGAAATTTGCATGTTATGACAACAAAGAATTGGGTGATAGGCTACTCTCCCTGTTAGATTATCTTGGTATCTGCTTTTTAAACACAGGTGGGTTCACCAGTAAGCTGTATTTTTGTTTGAAAGAGTTGTCTAACAACTTGTATCCTTCTGTATCACCTCAGGATATAAGCACTGACATCAATTGCGTCATATACAGCAATGGTAACATATCAAATCTGTGCTGCTGATCTTTTCAGTTTCCAATGGTCCCTTTATAATAAAACTACGGGACTGGCTTGTACATTTACTGGCTGGATTTCTTGCTCTGATCCCATATGACAAAACGATCTGTTTCCCATCAAACCCGTATTTGCAGTAGACTTTGGTTTCCTGATATTGATACATAATCAGCTCCTTATTAACATTCCAAAAGTACTCAGCAAAGATGACATACTCATATGACACACATGTACTAGCACACGACGTACACGTCAAGGATATATCTACCTCCATGGCAACCTTTTACAAAATAGTTTCCCACTTATTTTACCAAATTGTTTTCAATGGGATGTCAAATGCATCTGTTGAGAATCTTAGAAAATACTTTGTCTGGATCAGAGTAACTCATACAGGGAGAATTGAGAATTGTATATTTAAGTGATAAACCACCCTGGTAACAGGTGTACCATGAGATTTTGAACAGTTCATAAGTGATAGCAGGTGCATGCACAGTAAACTGGTCAAACCAGTGGGGTATACTATTTACTTGTTAGTTTATTGTTACTACATTATAACAGTATGAAAGTTTGGTGTCAAATGATCCAAAGGGATTTTACCTCTGAGAGCTCATGCGTGTTTGAACATTCCAGTTGTACTATATTGCAAATATATCACTGTCATTTTCAAGCCTTGACCAATAATATCACTGTATATTTGCCACCAACATATTGATAAAACAATGTGTGGTATGTTTGAGTGACACAGCATATCTAATTTACTAGGTACTTTAATTATTTATAATTACAGAAGTGAATCTGTTGGTCCACTTACGATATTCAAAATGTTGATATTCATTCATTCATTCATATGTCATGTTTTGCTGTTATTAAACATTCCTTGGTAACCAGAAAATATGTGCTAAAAAAGGACACACAAGGGGAATACTGGGGTATTCCTTAGAATCATAAAACTGGTCAGATGAAAAGCTGTTTTGGCAGAATCTTGACTGCCAATGAAAATCACACAAACCAGCAAAAAGAACTTGCACACTTCCTGCTGGAAACTAAACGGTACACAGTTGTCATTGTTCTATTAATTGCATGTATGGAAGTGTCTGGATTTCTCCGAGACTGAAAGATCCGTCACTCGAGGGCGCTCTCTACGCTTGCGTCTCAAGCGTCCTCGAGTGACGGATCTTTCCGTCTAGATTTCTCCTATTTCTCACTGGTTTTGTCAAGGCAGCATGTCTTGGGGACAGATACTCGGACTCAAAAATGTTTACTATACTTTTTTTATCTACCACTTTTGGGGGCTCATTTTGAAGCTCATGAACTAAACAAAATTTTCACTGTCTTATTTCTGTGAAAATCAAAAATTTAATTTTTTCCATAGAGTTACCAAAGAGAAGGCAGCCATTTTGAAACTCAAAAATTGGCAAATTTAAGGTAATTTGTTTCTCTGGTAACAAAGTTTGCACAATGACCCCTGATATTTATTCTTGATTTTGAGTAAAGATTGTGTGAAAGTTTCATTGAGTAAAGTTGAGCAAAAGTTTTTCACTTTCAAGGCACATACTACCTTAAGTCATATCTGTATGATTAGCCAAGAATTCAACAACTTGACCTGGCAACTAACTGTCATACAAACTGTACGCCTCTAAAAGTTCCTTCTAAACAATTATTAAAACGGCAAGGTTTCAGCAGGAAAAACATTTGAAGCTTCCCATGAAGATGGTTAAAACTAAGCAGTATGACACGTGATTTATGAAGATATGATTTTTTATCCTTTTCCCCGGTGTTACCACAAAATTCAAGTGTGTCTGAGGCATACTCACATTCGATCTGAAACACAACCACACACTGAAATCCTATAAATCCTTACCACAGAACTTCGTCACAACAACACGACACATCACGTCAAAACCATGTACGGGTAGTGAATAAAAATACCTGCTAATCTTCTATTTCTAGCAAACTGAATTTCTTTCATCCAGTCTGGAGACTTAACAGTTTCTGTGTCCCTTGGACTTGTCACAGGTGCTAATCCTAAAATTCATCAAGTTTATTCATGGTGTCAGTACAGTAGACAGACACACGTACACACGACTACAACAACACTGGGCAAAGCGGCGGAGCTGGTGTGCCGACTTTCCGTGAGCCGAAAAATGAGCGATGTTTCGGGAATGGAAGGGGAACTATCTGACACAGATACATGACACTTATGAGTGGGTTGTAAAGTATGAGCAGGTTTACGACGCCGGCGGCAGATTTTGTGAGGTGGCATGATGGTTTTTAGTATGATTACGTACTGCAGAGCCTACATCTACAACACTACACAAACAGGTACATGTAAGTTCAGCCTTCAGTCTACAGACTAGTCCAGTAACTGCCTTGTATTGGTATTATTTGTTTAGTTCACGCACATTACATGCACATTTACATACAAGTACACTTACAGCCATACACATATGCCAGTACACAGAAATATTGACAGATAAAAAGTATAAAGCAAATAGCTAAAAACAAAATTATTCCTTAGTTTACAGAAATGTACCGGTACATAGGTGTATCTACATATATGTATGTCTTCAGACCATACATGTAATTCAAGTGTACAGTACATACGCATCAGCAACACAGTAGAAGATACTCATACAAGTGGTAGACATCTAATCATACTGTACTCTGACTGACAGGTATACTACTTTGGACAAATTCACACACGATTTAAACATTTCCCGTAGATAAACGTTCACATGCATTTAGAGGCACATGCATTTTTGCCACGTTTTCACATTCACAGACTTTCAACACACAATGTTCATTGATATGCGCAATGTCTGCAGCCATGAATTATTCTGTCAGAAATTATGTGTGCATCGCTGCTACACTGCCCGCGACAATGACTTACAAAATTTGAAAATTTGGATAAACATTGGGGTATGCAAACTCTTGTGAGAATTTTGAAAGGTATGTCAAATCAAATTCAAATCTGAAAGGAATCAGAAACAATCTGTTCAACGTTACATCAAATAATTCTGCGTCTACGAAAACACAAGATACAGGAATTCAACCAAGAATCTGCATCAGTTCATGAGAAGATATTTTGTAAGCCATTTCCAGCAAGTTGTACAAACTCAAGCAACAAAATTTCTACCACTGTAAAACTTTTAAACAAATAAATATACATCTTCTTTGTTAGTGATACAACCACAGCAAAACAGGTAAACTAAATCTATCATATGGTATGGAATACATGTTAATAAAAAAAATTAAAACCAAAATAAACTTAAACCTACGTCTAGGGAGAGTTCTTCCTATGTTTGCATGCAAAAAATACACATGCGGGATTATGGATGAACTGATGGTTCTAAAAGTGCAGGGTGCAATATAAAGCTTGAATTTTTTTTTGGAAACTAAACCCCTATGTTTCAATTCTAATGCCGATGGTTGTACTAGGGGTGGGTTTTAGCTATGACGAGAGGTCGTTGTCTGCAGGCTGATGCATGTATGTATTGCAAATATGTTTGCACAGCCATTGGTGTGGAAAGCTGTCTCGTTCCAGTGTCATTGCTGAAACCAACTGTTGAATGATAATGAAGCAACTTAATACATATCGTAAACATTAAACAAAGCAACAAGTTGAGAACATTGTAATCATAGTGAAACCTACCTGCATGCAAATACATTACAATCAGTATATATGATAATGATATTCAGTAAAATTTTGGCAATGTTTGGACGGAACAAAGTGATATTCTATAGGAACACATTTCCTGAAACACATTCACATATTATCAGGAGAGATATTCATTGCTGAAGTTTACAACACCTTATTGTTGTCATGGTAGAACAATTTATTGTTATTCAATTTCAAAATGTAGAAACCTACATAACTTTTGCTTTTGGGGTATGAACTTTCAGAGTAAAACTTCTGATAACATTTATGAATTCATATTGCTGAATTTTATTGGAATTTTACTGTGAAATTAATTTTCTTAAAATTTATTTCTGAAATGATTCCATGCAAGGTACAATATCGAGTGATTGGATCGATTTCATTTTTCAGGATGTGTGTCCATTTCAGTGAGAATTGTCCATTGCCAATGGTCAATACTGCATTTGTATCAGCTGGAATGATGATGAAACCACAGCATATCAAATGAATGCTGGCAACTCATCTAAACATGGGAATAAACATGCAATAAAAAGCAAAAAGCTTGAGATACATCTACCATGCGACAATAAAATGCAGTTTACACTTACAATAAGTACAATCTGACTTACTTGAATCGGAGGCAGTTCTTGTTTTGACAGTTCTGGGAGACCACTGTATTTTGCTGTCAGACGATGATGTCTTTACGTTGGTATTGTCTGTGGGTAGTTGTGTTTCTTTGAGAACATCAGACTTGCGTCGTCTTTCAAGGAGTTCCTTTTTCCACTGTGGTATATTGGCATCTGGTTCCTTTGTAGGCTGTGACAATCAAAAAAATATCAAAGATTTTAGTTGGTCTTTGTAAAACTTGATATTCTATATATTGTTTAGTGTTATCGGTTCATTAGTTTTCCAGTCAGAGATCATGGACAGAAGTGTGTTACTGCTAGATTTGATCTGTTGCAATAGCCTTGCAAAGTTGTATGACAGGAGTAAGCTAAGAGTTGTGCTGATACGTTTCTATATGTACAAGAGCTTGTTAGCCTGGGAGTACATTTACAATAATGGCCATAATGCACTTAAAGTACTTTTTCTCCAAAATACTTAGAAATGGGGGGATTTTGCATCTGATTCATACTGACCAGGTCTTAGAGATTTGATGCACACACAACATTTAAATTGAGAAAATGTTATATGCAATGTACTGTGATGTGACAAGCAAGAAATGCACTTTTATGTTGTTGAATATGTCACTGGGTTTGGAAAATGTATCTTCAAAACTTTCTGAAGAACATTTGATGACCAGTATATCAACTGGCTTTACATGTACACATAGCAGTTCACAGACCATTGTATGCACAACATTCAAAAATTCATAACAATGTGTTGTCACACAAAAACAAAATTTTCAAAGCAAGAGAGGATGACATACACTTGGAGTGCCTTCAACACTTCCCAAACTCTGCCTCTGTTTCCGTCTCTTGGCTGCCTCTATCTTCCACGCTGGTTCAGTTGGCGACGTCTCCACCTTCTCCTCTTCTATATACTTCTTCAGACTGCTCTCTTTGGCTGATTTCCTCCTAGCTGCTAGGTCTAGCTGCCACTGTGGCAGAGTTGTCACCATAGGTGATGGTGAATCCTTTGGTGGCGGTGGTACGACCAGTGGTTTCTTTTTGCCTGCATGGAAAACATCAACATAATACTTGTACTTTGGTAGAATTGAAGGTTGTGTTTTCAAAGAGACATCGTCAACTCTGAAACCACTTTGTGTTTCTGTTTTTACTCAGTTTTCCGGCACAAATGACTGACTTTGCCAAGATGAAAGGCACTTAGAGGCCATTGGTCAAACATCAAGACAAATGTGGAAATGTAATCTATTTGTTATTCAGCTGACTTCACCTCTCCCTGCTAAATGAAATCATGGTAAAGCTATAATAATGTACCAGTCTTATGGCAATTTCCACGTACTGAACACAGTCAAATTAAAACATTCTATCCCCAAATGAAGAAATTATTACAATTTGCATTCACCAGTTCTTTTTAATGGGTTTTTCAAAGATTTGTCTTTGAAAAGGTTCAATATCTAGCAACAAAACCATGAAACCAAAATTTTGGAGAATGGATTGCAAAGGTCAATACTATGGTTCACAGTCAGGTTTGTTTACTAAACATAACTGCACACACGCAGCATTGCTCACTGCTGTTATAACACGGATAAAATATGTCAGTATTGCATGCGTGGCTGTCGTTGCAGCTTGTAGTCTAAGCCATAAATATATTCACTGTCACACTGGCAGTCGCCTACTTAGATGTATTTTCGTCATTCTTCTCGTGTAATTTTCAAAAGCGTAATCTAAAAATACGAACACATATTTTTGCATATTAATAAGAAAACAATGACACCATTTGTGAACAACCCTATTCGGCTGAGTCATGGATGAGGTGATATTTTCACTTGGACTGACCTGGTGTTTCTGCTTCCTGTCTCCTCTTTGCTAGTTCTTGTTTCCACTGAGGCACAGAGGATGGTGACTGGCTGTCTTCCTTGGGTCGTGGTGACACCTTTGGTTTTTGCCTGTTCACGGTTGAAATTTTTCATTGTGAGATGGTCTCAATCTCAAAAAATCTCAAAAAGGTTGAAAGTGCTACAAGACTGATTTTTCACATCACTAAAAACAGTGGCACACTCTCTCCTGAGAACAGAAGACCCAGAAATTACAAGGCAAATACCTATTAGCTTTTATTTTTTTGCCATTTTTGTTTTTGATGTCAACTACAATTTCTTATTCTACTCTCCAAAGCACGGTTAGATACGCATTTTTAAGCTTGTCACCTCTGCCTGTATATGTGTAGACTGCATTGCCATTATTGACAGATGGATTCTGGTCTGTTGTAGAATTCACATGGAAACAATACATGCATTTTACACTTACTGACGCTGTGTTGACAAGTTACGTAGTTTGCAGTTTAACATGCTTTGTTGAGTAGAATAGAACTTGCGATTGAGTAAAAGACAAATACGGAGAAAAAAAAATCATCAAAAGTTCAAGCTAATAGCCCTTTAAAGGGATACAATCATTGGAACTGCACTCACAGGTCGTATGGGACCCATACGACCAATGTAAACACTGTATCCAAGGTACGATGGTGATTGATGAAAGTTAAAACATGTCTGACATAATCTACATTGTATAATTTAAATGTTGCAGCTATGATGATGAGGTGCACCTTGAGATCATGCACGAAAGTCATTGTTTGTAAACAAGAAACTTACACAGGCACAGTTCCGATGATTGTTTCCCTTTACTGTATGGTCAAACATTAATTGCGCATGAAATGAATGATGATTACTGTTATCACAATGAAATTTATGGGTCAATCCATTGACTCTCAAGTTTGGGCAAACGGTGTATGGTAAGCTTGCCAATTTGTTATAGACCTCAGCTGAAGATCTGTTGCTTGAGGGTGCTCTTTGCACTGCACATTTTTTACAAGGAGTGCAAACAGCGCCCTCAAGCAACAGCTCTTGGATGGGTCAATCCATTGACTCTCAAGTTTGGGCAAACGGTGTATGGTAAGCTTGCCAATTTGTTATAGACCTGAAGATCTGTTGCTTGAGGGTGCTCTTTGCACTGCACATTTTTTACAAGGAGTGCAAACAGCGCCCTCAAGCAACAGCTCTTCCGGCCAACACTTACGGTATTGGTGGCAGTTTTTTCTTAGTCTTGGTTTCCATGGCCCATGCAGGTGTCTTCTCATCGTTTTCTTTATCATATCTGGGACTCACTTCTCCGTTGCTGGCCTTGGTTTCATCTTTCAAGTCTTGAGAAGCTTTTGCTGCCTTCTGCCTGGCCTTTACTTCTTGCAACCATGCAGGTCCTTCATTAGTCTCGCTGCTCGCTGCTGCTGTCGATGCACTGTCTATCTTTTCAAGAGGTTTCAAGGCGGAACCTTCCGGCACTTTCTGTTTGTAAATTCATACTTGGCATCAATCAACTGTGATACTATGCACTATATACCTTTTTACATCATGTCAAATTTCGTGTCAAATTTTGCTGTTCTATTTAACATATATATTTTTACTTGTTGCTGAATAGTGCATGACTTTCACAGAAGGGGAATTACAGCTAGTCTTGTATTGAGTAACCACACTTGAACACTGACTCCTGCAAATTTTATCATCAAACTTTAATTTTGTATAATGTAATTTGTAGATGGACACCCAGTATATATCACAATGCAAGCAAACAGTGAACATAGCATTAAGATTTATTGTTTAAACAGGAGGAAATCACTGAAGTAAATTTTTTCTTTCACTCCTCCCAAATTTTCATTGCTGTAGATTCACTTGATGGGACATATTTTTTTATGTTGCGCACATATTGTTCTATATACTTATGTAATATTACACGTGGCAAACCTTTGATTTCCACTGAATTTTAAATTTGAAGAAGCAACCTACTTTCTGTTTTAACTTAATCAGGAATATGTCTTGTTTAGTCATTTGTTTGGAATTTAGTGGACTAATCCATACATAGGGGTGGAAAGATCCTTGAAGAGTTGATACGACTCCTACCTTAGCTTCACGTACCCACGCTTCAGTGCTCAATGGTTTCTTCTCAATAATAATAACATCCTTCTTGCTTTCAGGGCTTGGGGAAGTTGCTGACACTTTAGACGGACTCCCGGGTATTTTTGGTGACTCATCCACTGTTCTGACTTCTTTCGTCTTTTCTTCTGTTGTAAATTTCTCAGTCTGCTCAGCATTCAAAATAATAAGTTCTGAGTCTGCAGGTTTCTTCTTTGCGTCCTCAAGCCTGTCAAGTTCAAGAGTTTGTTCAAAATTGGCAAGTTTAAGTTCCTTGTTTTCCTGTTCTGCCTCCTTTGCTACATTTGTTTCATTTGCAATGACAATTTCCTCAATCTTTTCGGGTTCAGTTTTTTCTTCTTTGCTGGGTAACCCATCAACATTATCTGCGTCCACACTGACAACAGTGTCAATTTTCTCCTCTTTTCCTGCCTTGGTAACACTATCCTGCAAGACATCTTCTTCATCCTCTGAGGATATTTTCACCCAATCATCATCCTCATCTTCATCTTCCTCTACTCCTATTTTTTTCTCGTCTTCAGTGATCACCTTTATCTCTCCTTTCACATCCTTCTCCTCTTTGTTCTCGACTTCCACTTCTTCTTCCTCCTTCTCCATCTTCTCATCTTTCTCCATCTTTTCATCTTTCTCCATCTTCCCGTCTATCTCCTTCACAGCATCTTTCTCCTTCACATCATCCTTCGAGAACTCCACTTCCACACTCTGCTCCTTTTGGACATCTATTGTTTTCTCTTTTGTGGCTTCCTTTTGCAGCCTCTCCTCCATCTCTTGCTTCACAAAGTCAAAGATGTCAACTTTCTGTGGAGGAGCAACCTTTTCTTCAGCTTCTTGATTTTCAACTTTTGCTGGTGACGGTAATTCCTCTTTCATACTTTCAATATTCAAGTCTATATTGTCCTCTGTCTTCACTTCTTTCTCCTCTGTCTTTTCTTCCTCTTTCTTCACATCCATTTTTTCATCATCTTTAGTCACATCCATCTTCTCTTCCTCTTTCTTTTCATTTCCTTTCTTGTCCGTTGAGGGCAGTATAACTTTCTCAGGTTCCATTGGAGGAAGCAGTATCTTCTCTGGCTCTTTTTTGGTGAAGGGGAAGCTGTTTATTTCTTGTGACAGTTTATCTGTTTGTTCCTTGTTTTGGGGCTTTGTTGGTTTTATAGGCTTTAGTGGTTTGGGTGGGGGGATGGTTGGTTTCTGAAAGGAACCAAAGCAATAGAGGATGTGAAATTTGAGAAAATGATACAGGCTGAGCCTTTTGTATGATGATACATATAATGAATGATGTTGAGTTGAATGGAGTACAGAGGAGAAGCAACATGCACAACTTTGTAGTTCAAAGGGTGAGAGTTTTGTTGTATTGATGCTGGCATTGTCAATTATTCGTCACTTGCTTTCCAAAGTCACTTCAATCATTTCCCTTCTATTCTGTTTGATGTGAAACATGGGTTTCTATTCTTACCTCTGAGGAACCGTTTCATTTTTTTTATTGTAATAGATTGAGACAACTCCGTGGCACTTCTGGTTTGTATTAACCCTTTGAGCGCCAAGGTCAATGTTTGTCCCCTACATCAAAATATACACCAGTCAATTTTTTTCTAATTTTTACTAAAATTTCGATAAAAACCTGAAGCGAATAAAATCTGATGTTTATTTGGTCCAAAACTGCCAAATAAATTATAGAAAAATTAACAAAATTGGTAAAACGTTGCATACTATAGTTTTGATGGAAAAAATTGCAGCGCTCAAAGAGTCAAACCAATCTACCATTGAAAGAGGGAGAGCTGTATGGACAAATTTTTATTTTAGTATTTTCACCTTTTTTATGTCTGCCCTTGGCTTTGGTTTTGGGGACTTGACTGGCGATGGTGTTGCTCGTGGCTTGGGTACGGGTGATTTTGACGGTGATGCCGCTGCTCGTGGTGTTGGTGTCGGTGTCGGGGTGGCTGATATTGGATTAAGAAGTTTGGATTTCTCTGTCTCTAAGGGTTTATTATCTTTAGGCTTCTCGGCTGGCTTTGGAGGAACCTTACGTTGTGATTTCTGCAATAAAAGTGAAGATAGCATTTTTCATCAGTGTAAGGCTTGCTGTAAATGGTGAGATGAAGTGTGCAACTAAAACCTTCCTGGATTCCAAGACAACTCTCCAAACACTTGATCAATGACATATGGAACAAGTTAGCCTTGAAATGAAACACACTTTTCATATCATACATTGAATTAAGGACAAGTACAATAGTTAACTGGTATGTCTGAAGTACATGGACTTGAGAGTTAAATATATTTCCCTCTTATCATTTCAAACCTGTCACATATAAATTAGAGATACTTCTCACTTCTAAAAATACTGTCATATGGAAGAAACTGAGTAAATATATTTTTCTAGTGACAAATTATATGCAAGAGCTCACTATAAATGAGTGATATCATACCTGCAGTACAACAGTTGATGTTTCAATTTCAGTATTCCTGCTTAGCTAGTTCTTGTTCATTTCTACACAAATACCAATGTCATTTTTTCTGGATGAACAATTTTTTGTTTTAGGCAAGCAATCTGTACCTTATTTTCCATTACAGTTCGGCCATAATTCATGGAATAAACTGAACTGGGTGCTACAGCAATGCAAAAACAAATCCTGGTGAAGTTGTTAGTATACATAATCTTCATTTTGTATGAAGCAAATATTCTGGTGATGTATTCTATGGTTGAAATGAGTATATAAACAATGTCCACAAATTAAAAAAGTCAAAGGTTATGGGTCTTGTTTACTTTTATGATTTGTCACAGGAGACATTAAGATGTCTGCGCGATTTGATTCATTAGATTTTAAATCATTGCTAATAACATAGTTATTTCTCATCTCCAACTAAACTGAAACCCTGCGACTTAAAATAATTGAAGGTGTTGTGGGAACAGGTAACACTTATTTTAATGATGTAAAATTCAATTATTTCAATTCTATCACTTAAGGCAAAACAGCTTGTTTCTGTGAAATGAGGAGGCAGATTTGATGATATGGGGGAATTCTATATTGCAATTATTAGTTATATTACTGGGAATTTATGAAGTCAACCTGACATTTAATCAAGTTGAACAAATAACGCATATATGCATATTTGTTACTGACATACATAGGTCACTGTGGGTCAGCACATAGACCCTCCAATGGCCTGCATCAGCACTGTATCTATCAACATCACAAGATCAGAGACTACACACGAACACGGTTGATTTACACACCAATAATTGATACAGGCATTATTTGGAGAAATTTACAATCCATTCCTGCTGACAATCTACCTCCAACAAATCACGGTTAGCATTGATGTACGGCTCAATTAAATTTTTATTATCAGTTATTGGCCAGCTGATTTGTCTCCCACTTAGTCGATCGATCTTCATGTAACTGCAGAAATAACTTCACATGAAATGCAAATTTCAGTCTAGTAAATCTACACATAGGTTTAAGGCCGAATTCAGTGCTCTTTTGAGCCATTTTCCTACAACTGAACGATAATTTTGGCAGGTTAGGAAAATAATTAAATCTTAACGGGAAAATACACAGCCGTAATGTTCAATTATATTGGCCTTATTTTTGTTCAGTAAAATAAAGATATTATCCTCTCTTTCCATCAAAAAAGCATGTTGAAATACAAAATATCGGCCTAGCCAGTACCATGCTTTGTGTGCAACATGCAGTACTGACATATGGATGAATTCCAGTCTTAGGATAAATTGAACACTGGGGATTTGCACATGATTGTGGGATAAGAAATCATTTTTACGAAAGACAAAATTACTGGAAATTTCATCAAACACTTAGCTTCAAAATCTCCCCTTTTTGTTGGTTTATCATTATTACACTTGATTTAACATGAGAATATAATTTTTTTGGTATCAACACATCAAAAATCCATTTGCATAAACAGGTCGATCAACAGATTAATTTAAATTTTTTCATTCCATATTTCCTGCATAAAGCTTCTCAAACATTATCAATATTATGGGTTTAGCAGGTTGTCTGTATCAGTTTACATGTGTCAAGTATTCCTAGTGTAATGCTGTACAAAGATATAATTGTATGCAACACTTGCTGTCCTTCAATTTGACTGAATAAGCAGATAAGCAGATAACATCTCTCCTAAGATGTTCAAGATTGCCTGTCTGTAATATTACATGTAAAACATTAAAAAATCATGTAACCCAATTCTAGTCCAAAAGGAAATTCCAAAATCACCTGTAAATCTAACTTCACACTGAGCTATTTCCTTGTGGGACACCCTTAGAATACACTTCTGTTTTTGTCACAACCAATTCTTAAACAAATTATGAACAGTCATACACTAATTTTATAGAGCATGTAGAGAGTATGGGAGTGCTTGTTTTATCAGCTATGATACCCTGATATTCAACGACAGTGCGAGGATAAATTTATTCCTCAATAATATCTTAGGTTTGTTTTTCATTCAACTTTTTCCCCTTGTGCAATCTGTTATCAAGTGCTTTAGAAAATTGCTTTAATACAATTATCTGATTACACAAGCTACTGATCTGACATTCAAAATGTTAAATTAGAGTTGCAGTAGAAATTCGGATAAGGCGTTACATGCACTGCTGGGCAGAAATTGCAGTGCAGGTCTTCTGTATGCACAAACCTCTCTACGTATCACCGTGACTTGAGTATCATTTACAAGTGGTTTACAGTTCAATTGAACACAACCATCTGACATCATCATATGAAGTGAACCACACCTCAATCCTCTCTGAGGGACTTTCTATATGTATGCAGGGCTCGAAATATTACCTGTCTGCCTGTCCCGGACAAGTGAAATTTGGCCTGGGACAGGTAGTTTTGAAAAATACTTGTCCAAGTGGACAGGTAGGTTTTTTCAGCCTGCAACCAGTATTTCAACCTATTGACTACAGCAAATATTCATAAGTTTGAATTTATATAACAGCGTTTCCATTACAATTTCAAAACTTGCGTACGATTTTACGCAACTTGGTTCTTATTTGCGTAAAATGTATCAACAACTCGTACGGTTTCGATGGGAATCGGTATCTGAAGTGAGTTGGGCAGTCTTTTCTGTCGAACTTGGGGGTTTCCTTTAATGCGCATGCTCTATTAACAAAAAACAATAACGTGGGGGGCTTCAAGGTATAGTAGCTGAATGAACGCTTGCAATGCCGTGATGCATGTCTCGTATATGATCGTTGAGCAGCCTGATGACTTCATGTTCAAAGTTTCAAAGAAAATACTGTCTGACAATGAAATTAGTGTTTTCAAAGGGCCAACAAAAAGCAGATACTGATCAAAGTCCAGCGGGACCTCTCAAGATGCAACCCTACAGAGTGTAAATCGTCACCCGTAAACACTTTCCAAATAACATGCGACCTAATGACCATGATTAACTGTATTGTGTTACCAACAACGTAGACTCCATGGATTCTCGAATTTTTTGCATCTGTAGTGTCATTGTCTGTACAGAACTGATTGACACGATGCTTTGTGATGATGAAATACAAGGTTTCATAAAGAGTTGCTGTCTGCTAAAGTCTAAAATGTTGCATCATGATAAATGTCACTTGCAAGCAGGTGCATATGTTCTATTTTTGTCCTGCATTGAACCACGTTGAGGCAATGTAGTGCGAGTCAAGTATGTCCGTGTCAAGGGGCGGCATTTCTCAATGCGTTAGTTTATGCAGTCATGATTTTTTTTGCGTATTTCAGACTATTTTGCATAAAATAGCAGGATTTTGCGTAAACGGAAACGCTGTTACAGTATATACCTTTTACAATTTTGAAAATCATTATTTGGATATTTACCTGTGAGAAAAAAAGTAAAAGAAAATTCGATAATATCTAATCACTGTTTACAGGAGGCAGCCATATTGATTTATCTAAGGTCACGTCTCAACTCTCTTAGATTGGGAGATTCTCAGGGCTATCTCGACACCGCTGTTACGCCAGTTTGCATATGATACAGGCATGAGTTTGTTGAATTGAATTGAAACTAGTATAGTTTCTTAGAATAAATTATGCCATTTTGGACATGAGTTTGTTGAATTGAATTGAAACTAGTATAGTTTCTTAGAATAAATTATGCCATTTTGGACAGGTACTTTTCTCACTGGGACAGGTACTTTTTATTTTGACTTGTCCAGTGGACAGGTGGTTGAAAAAAAGTATTTCAAACCCTGGTATGCAATAGAACATAATAATGTCTGAGAGACACTCATATCATGACTGTAAATTTCCTTTCTGGATTCTCCCTCTAGGCCTTGTTGAGTTGCTTTGTAAACTTTTCAAGTATCCTGCTTTTTTATGTTATACCGCTATGACATAAAGATTGCACAAAATGAAAATCAGGATTAGGACTTGCAAAACTCTTAAGTGCATAAGATAAATTTATTATCAAATGCAAGTGTATTCTGATTTCTTTTCTACTGATGAATATTAATTAACTGTACTTATGACAACTTTTACAGTTGCTTAAATTTATAGTTTTGTCAAATGCACTACATAAACCAGCAAACAATGTCTTCATTGAGGCCATGTTTATCAGAACAGCCGATGCCAACAGAAAACATCACACTGTATCTAAAAACAAATCATGATACACACACATTTCAAGCAGGGCGAGTCAGTTTATCTTTTCTTTTTTACCTTATCTAACCTTTAGCCTGACTGACAATTTATTTTACTCAGCTAGATATACAAAATTAGACTTTATATTTTTCCTCCACAGAACCTACATGTATATGTATAGGCAGGCGATGATAGACAATATGCTCAACGAGGTAATGTTATTTAGGTACAAAAAGATACACAAATGATGTGTATCATGAATCTATTAGATAGATTTTTCCTAACCCCCACCCCCCCCCCCCTCTACAATCATACATGTACATGTATGTGCAACATACATTGGCTTTAACGATGCGACTCAGGTTCAAGGTCAATTTTAGCAATTTTTTTTTTATTTCAAATTTCGAAGCACTGACACATGGTCTTTCTTTGGGGAAAGGTGTTGGGTCACATCGTACCGGGAAATTCCTGAAATATTACTAAAATGGAAAACTATCAGCTACACCGCGTGCCATTATTTCCCTTTTGTCTTAACGGTCGCGGATTACCGACCACGATATCTTTGATAAACACGCAGAGATTATGTATAGGCTTTGCGGTATAGTGCGCATGCGCTAGCTTCAACGTTATGCTCAGCGTTTTGAACTCCGCATGTATCGGTACGGCAAACACGTCGAGCAGACCAAAGCCGGCGCTCGCGCTCCGTACCGTCGAAAAAGCAAGCGAGGTCCACAAAAGCGGACCTGAAAAAGATGGCAACGTGCGCAAAGGTCGATTTAAATGTAAAACAGTCCGACTTTGACTCATACTCCCTGCAATAACGATCAAGAATGCAGTGAAGAGTCAGATTTGGCCGAGGACGCAGACGATAACGGAGACAACTATGAAGTATTTGACACGCTGCTTTTCGAACATATCCTAGCTATGCTGATTGCATACCCGAGTCCTAAAATTAGCCTGAGCGAGATGAAACTTCTGTTAGTTGCGATAATTTTATCACTCTTGCTGTACATGCTTGGTGTTAGTATCGTGTTCTTTTATATTTTTAAACTCGAGTTTTCTATCGTGCAGTCTTTTCGTGTCTGCTGAGAAACCTTGAACAACACCGTACCCGACAACAAGTGACATTTATGTCAAGGAGTTTCCCAAGCCAGTGCAGGAGTTCATACACACATAATGTAGATTCACAAGAGCAAGTTCACCGATCTGCTAATTTTTCGAAACGAAATGGAAATATTTTTTTTTATTTCATGCCTTTTCTTTCTTTAAATATAACCCAAAAATTAAATTACGTCAAACGTGAATTGCGAGGGTTCACAAATGATTATTGTGTGCGTGTTGTCTAAACTTATCAATTACCCGCCGACTCCACAGCTGCTAGCTGGACCTCAACACTGAACGTAAAACACATCCGGCTCAACTTCTAGAAGTGCTGAAACTAGCAATTTTTGCTATATGAGGTCAGTCATCAAAAGTTTGACTAAAAGTAAAAATCTCCGAAATGATAATGTGTGCGATGGTATTGCGCAAGTCGAGTGACTCCACTAGCTGTGTAGACTAGTCGATACTCTGTCTCTCGAACACGCTGTCGATGACAGCCTGCACTGTTCTACGCTACGGCGTGATAATTATTATTTTGATAAAATCGGTACAAGAACACATATAAATAAAGTTTGAAAAAATAACACGAGTCAATCTCTCCCGTCGTAACGAAGGGCGACAAGTTTGCAGTGCGGTGCAAAAGCTAAGAAAATACGACAGACATTTTATGTTGTCAAGAGTTACATGTGTTCGTCTCATCTTGAGGTAGGAAAACTAGCAAGTGACGTCCCGTTCGCACAGTGTCGGCGCTAACATGAACTTGACAATCACTTTTCACAAAGAACATGCATAAATTGCCGATCGCGAGACAGGAAGTAGACAACTTGAGTCAAGAACAAGTGAATGCCCGACGCGATCGCGCGACGACAGCACACAGGTCTCGATCTGATAGACTTTTTTACACAAGTTTTCGACGTCTTCGTCTTGACTGTGAACACTGGTAACCAGATTGTAACCGTTGAGTTAACAGTATGCAGTTAATATGCTAGTTAAACGTTCCAAAATGGATTAAATCGCTAAGTACCCCTCTGTGTTTGTTGTGTAAATACCACCCACTGCTGGCACTAAGCATTTGCCAGTTTAGTGTATAATTTCTTTCTATTTTCACACGATCTGCAATCCTAAACATATTCAAAATTCCCAAAACTGACTCTAAATATTTCAACTTATTCCTGGTATAAGAAAATTCGCAGAAAATAGTGCGCGAGTCGGACTTCTTGGTCACAATGTGTGACGCATAGGTCGTTTACACAAATCGTCGATTTTCTCAGTTCCGTTTTTGGCAGTGCGTACATTATTCAAATAAGTATAAGTCGGCGGCGCCTGGACAGACTAGCCTGATTTTTCACCTGTGGACAGTGAATGAATATCTGAAAGAACGTGTCTCAGATTTCCGATAAAGGGCCTGGAAGTGAAGATATCCTGACAAACATGAACAAAGGCCGATAATTTATGCAAAAAACGTCAAGTTGACACTTTGAAGGTGCATTGTGCGAAAACAAAAGCGAATTTCAAAAATCCGGGACACGGTTTTTTGCCCAGTATACCCAGCCGTCGATTGCCGTTAACAGATCACCAAGGCCGATGGGAGATTTGTACTTACACTTTTTTGAGTAAAAAAACTAAAAAACACGTGTTTTTGAGTAAAACAGCCGTATGCGCACTGTTTTTGAAAAACTAACAAATTTTCTGAACTTCGGTGACCGAGCAGATAAAAAAAGTACCACATGTCGGGTGTGTGACCACGTCTTCTTTGTGAAAATGAGGATTGAAATAAGTGACAATGAAACTGAGTCGCTACCTTAACATGTCACAAATACTACATACCTAGCTACATATCTTAATTTGAACTGCACATTGAACATTCAGAAGTGTATCATTATAAACAAGACACAGACATACAATACATGTAAACCTGGCATATCCAGCTAACCTACTAGCAGCATCTCAACTTGTTTTCAGCTAAGCAGTCAATTTGATATCATTAAAAATACACCCTGTTGCCATGGTGATATGCACAGGACAGAAAAATGTTACACACGGTACATGAACATGCAATGATAAACAGTCAAACTGTAACACTTCAAAAGACACTGCAGGAAATTCTGTTTTACATTTTCTTTGAAATCAGTAAAGAAAGGTGGGCTAAATCACCTGAAGACGTGACCTTGCTCATAATAGACAAGTTATTCTGAGTGGCATTTGAAAATTGCTGATCGAGCAGAATTTTCCTGACAAATTTTAAGCTCTGGAATACAATCATCTTGTGATGAAACACTCCCATACATCCATCCTCCTACCTTCAGCAGACCCAGCCAAGTACAGCATCCTCTCAACGTGTGTACAGCATCAAAAATGGCAGTCTGCCAGAAAATTGCCGTCCCATGATGCAATTCTCATGACCCTTATCCTTAGATTTCCTAATATGATGCATCTCACTACGGGGAGTCCCTGTATTTTTTATCTTTTTCTCTTTCGTAGACTTTTGACGCACAGTTCTCTGATTAAATTTCAACCACACTGGAGACCTCAGTATTCCATATTTTTGCTTGCAAAGGAGTAATACACAAACTGAAGTCCAATAAAGTTACGTTTTGAACAAAATGTTGACAAAAATATCTCTTTCCAAGGTAATCTACATATTCAAGCAACGTTAATTTTCAATGAAGCTGATTTATCTTTTATTAGCCAATCAAAATTATTATTCTAGATAACCCCCTGAGAGGTAACAATATTAATGCATACTCCTTCCGCAGATTAAATTTGACACTTATGTTTTCATTCCAGTGTATCAAATGCAAGTATCACTCCATTGACATATATAACAAAAATTCTGGCATGTTTTTCATTGATATCATGCAAATATTTTGGCTTGTATAAACAGCATAAATACCTAGACGACTAACCTTGTTTTCCAGCAAAACAAAATAACTGGTAAAACATAGCTTGAATAAATTAATATCAACACCCTATGTTTTTACAGAGTCTTTCCTGTTTTATCTTTATGAAGTATAATATTATTTATGAGGTTTTATCTTATTAAGCAAAAACATATTTTCTTTCTAGTCGAATCAACCTCTGTGACTCAAAGCAAAAATGTCACTGACACTATGATCGTAAAATGTAGCCTGACAGAATGAAGTCATAACACTTTCATAAAGTTTGTGAATTACAAACAAGCAACCTAGCGGCCGATATAGCTCCGCTGTGTTTATGTAGAAAATAACTATTTTTGACACATGTTGATGAAGAAGGTGGAAATCTTTGATAGGTCAATGCAATGGCCAGAAAAAAGTGGCTAAAATACAACCATTTTCAGTAATAGAGCGCGAAGCCACTGCAGTGAACTGCAATAAAACTGCTTACACTAGTTTCAGCTGTAGCCGTGGCCACTTTGGTGTTGAACAAGGCTACTTGATACAGACAAAAGTCTTGTACAAAGGCAAAACTAGCTCTGTCTGAGGCTCAGGTTGTAAATGAGAGTTTACGATTGGAACCCTGTGTTCAAGATTAAGATACAATGTAACATTACTATGCACTGGTCCATGTACAAATCTTTTTTATTTCAACTTCCCCAGACAAACTGTCTGCATGGGACATACACTATTGTCGACTTTGCCAGCTGGCTACAGCTGAAACTAATTAGTGTGAGCAGTTTTATTGCACTTCACTGCAGTGGCTTCGTGCTCTATTACTGAAAATGGTTGTAAGCTGCAAAAATACACAATTGAAGATTTCATCATATTTTCAATATATCACATCGGATCATCCCTAAGAACATGTCAACCAAAGCTATCTGATGAGTAGTTTTTATTGAGAATAAAATTTTCTGACCAAAAATGGCAACAATTGCTCCCAAAAATAAAAATTGCAGATTTCATCATAATTTCAAAAGATCAAATTTAGTTCATCTATAGAAACCTGTATACCAAATTTCAAAGGTGTTAGACCAGTACTTTTGAGAAACACTTGCAAGAAAACTTTAAAGAATTCTCTTTCAAAATCAAGAATTAAAATTGGGGTCACCAAACAAATTTTGATACTAGAGAAACAAATTATCTCATGTTTACAGATTTTTTAAATTCAAAATGGCCGAAATCCCTATGGGGAAAAATAAAATTACTGATCACAAAACTAAACTGGTGGAAACTTTATTTATGCCATAAGCTTCAAAATGAGCACCCACAAGTGGTAGGCTAAAAGAATATTGTAAAAGTTTTAAAAGTCTAAATATCTGTCCCCAAGGGGCATCCTACCGTAAGTGAACTTACAGCCTATCCTTGCAGAATTATAGGAAGTTTGTGCCTCATGGTTTATATGGATTCACTGACTACATCCAGTGTCAAGCTAAAACTGAAAACACTGTTACAAGTAGAAAGCGTATGTCTACCTTGAGTTTTGGCATTCCTGCCCCTAATCCTGGTAACAGGAATGGACTTGGCATGGCTCCTGGTGGTAACTTCTTTGCAGCTTGGCCTCCTGGCTGTGTCGTTGCCTTCTCTTCAACATCTTTCTCTTTGTCCTTCTTTTCATCATCATCCTCAATCTTTGAAAAATTCACTAGTTTCGGTTCTGAATCGACGTAAAAGTGAGAAACAATAGAATTTGGAGTAGAGGAGGATAAAAAAAGATTGGTTAGAGGCAGGGGAGAATAATGTTAATCCATACTCTGAGTGCTCCTTAAAGGGAAACAGTCGTCTGAACTGCACCTGTGCAAACAATGTATTTCGTGCACGATATCTCAATAAACCTCATCATTATAGCTGCATCATTTAAATTATACGATGTAGATTATGACAGACATGTTTTAACTTTCATCAATCACCATCGTACCTTGAATACAGTGTTTACATTGGTCGTATGGGTACCATACGACCTTTGAGTGCAGTTCCTATGACTGTATCCATTTGAATCTAAAATTATTTTATGTTAGATTTTATGAAAGACTTCTTTGAGATATTGATCAAAACAATCTAAATGACAGTTGTCACTTAGGCATGCAGAAAAATTAAAAAAGGAGCATTTTTTCCTAAACTACGCAAGAAAAACACTAGGCAGTGAAAACACACATGATTTTTCAACTCCTGCACCACTTGAAGAATTTTCCAAAATATCTCCTGTCACTCCTCCACAAATACATCTCCTTTGAAACAAAATGCCTGCAGTAAAACATGATTTGTAATTGTATATATCAGTGGTACGTCCACTGACTTTTCAGAGAACTCAACATACGTTGTAACAAAGCGGAAATTACAAAACATTTTGCTTCGGGGTGTGTTTTGACGTCAATTCCATACAGAAAATGATGTCATAGCCGATACTCAACACACAGAGCTTGCTATTTTGATGGCAATTAGATCACATACTGTAATTGAAGTTGGAGAGTATCAAATATCTGACTTGCTGACATAAGAATAATTTGATAATTATACAAGCACTTTATGGCGATTACTCCACACTTGAGTTCTAATCTATCAACAAAACCTCCTCCATTTTCAAAATTTTTCACTAACATAGTTGATTGGAGTACAAGTTCTACGCTACATGTATTGATACAATTTTTTTCTATTTTTCAAATTTCTAACAAATTGTAGAAAAATAATAATTCTGATGCATGACACATTGAATGGGGTACAGTACAAGGGAACAGTGTCTATGAAATGAAAGACAGACATAATAAACTCTGGTATATGTACCTGTTGAATCTCTGAAGATATCGTCTGGGAGTTGTCCTTCCATGTCTTGTTGATTGCTGAACAGACTTGAAGGTCTAGTCGGTTTTCTTCTCTGTCTCAAAGCACCGGCCTTACCCAGCCTGGCTCTGGATTTCACAATGCCAAGGTCAAGGGTGTTGGACCTCTGTAAAACATGAGAGACTGATGTGTTTGAATCATGGGGTTTCTCTATTGACATCTGGCAGACGGTGAAAATTATGGGACGCATGGTCGCAACTTTACACCACTGATGCACGTTATAATACAAATGAATTGTACAACTTACATGTAGACAAAATTTACAATAGGACATATACATGTAATGTGGACAGTGTAGTCTGACATGTAATATACAGTTTATTTGGAGCTCTGTAAATCAAAAAAACACTGACAAAATATATCATGTACGGTGTCTGGGCTATAATACACACCTTCAACACCTTTAACCCTTTTCCTGCCAAGGCCAGTCACCTACCACTCTCTCAGGTTAGTAAAATGTAGTATAGAGCCTAAAACCTATTTCCACCTTCTTGGCTTGTCTAATAAATCCATGACTATAATATAAATGTGCCCAGCTTGGCAGACTGAGTACCCTTAAAGTCAGTCTAAACATGGTGTGTGTCACTTGACTTAACAGGTTTTTACTCAATTTTACTGACTTTGCCGGATAATGGCCTTCTATGCACCTTGACAATCAATGCAACGTCCAATGACATGGCAGGAGAAGGATTCAATGCTGAACCTATTTTGTATGTAAATGTTGATACAAACAAACAGAACCACATTTTGTCACATTTGATGGTAAATCATTTTTTGGTAAAAATATACTTTGGATGAAATGAAGTAAGAATACCTGGATGACGGAGAAATCCATGAATTCTCCAGCGGAAGGACTTTGGTTTTCCTTGGCTTTTTCCACACTAGGTTTGTCTTCACCACCGCCATTTTCGACTTCTCCACTGTTGTGTCGTACTTTTTTCTCTGGAGATACTTCATCTTCAGATTCACTGCTTGATGACTCAGATTCCTGCAAAGCAGAGCAGAGCAGATATATTGGTATGAGTTTTGGGCAGTTCCTTCAACAGCTTATCCATGAACTGAGTTTACTTTCAGTAAGGTCTGACTTGAGAAACTGCTCATTGAAAGTAAATGAGCAAAATTTAGACTCAAGATATTAGGGCCATGGATAACATGTGCATGACAAAGGAACTCATTGCATCTGGGGGACAGCATCTAGCTCTCCTTTGATGGTCATGCATATGGTCACACCAAAAATATGGTATGCTTTCGCCATGGACACTGTGTATATGTACCATACACATGATACCGTATTACATTGAATCAAATTTCGTTTTGAAATGTTTGTTGTCCAAAGACCTGTCAGTAGTTTAAACTTCCAATGATGATCGTATTTTGGAGAAGTTCAAATTATAATTTAATTTTGTCATCAAAGTTTGATACTTCTAAACTTTATTTCGAAAGGGAGTTTGAGGTCAACCGTAATGAGTTTCATTGCCTGCAAGTATTACTACCCTTTTCAGAATTAGAGCGCGAAGCCACTGCAGTGAACTGCAATAAAACTGCTCACACTACTTAGTTTCAGCTGTAGCCAGCTGGCAAAGTCGACAACATTGTATGATGTCCCATGCAGACAGTTTGTCTGGGGAAGTTGAAATAAAAAAGATTTGTACATGGACCAGTGCATGGTAATGTTACATTGTATCTTAATCTTGAACACAGGGTGCCAATCGTAAACTCTAATTTACAACTCGAGCCTCAGACAGAGCTAGTTTCGCCTTTGTACACGCCGACTTTTTGGTCTTTATCAAGTAGCCTTGTTCAACACCAAAGTGGCCACGGCTACAGCTGAAACTAATTTAGTGTAAGCAGTTTTATTGCAGTTCACTGCAGTGGCTTCGCGCTCTAATTCTGAAAAGGGTTGTATGAGCCATGGTCCTTCCTTCTTACAGCATTGGATGTCAATCTAATATTAGAATCCACCTCTGTACCATTTTCCGTCACAGTGTCTCCACTACTGTGCTTTGCACTCATAGGTCCATAAATACAATCTCAACAAATTTTTGAAATTTTCAAAGCCATTTTGCGAAAAGCATTTTCCATTACAATAACTGGTATAGACAGAAGGCAGTTACCATGCTTGTTAAGTTTACTTTAACTGTCCATTTTATCAGCTTTCAATAAGGCAATATGCTGTTTCCTGATCTGAGTTAGTTTTCACACGGCGCATTTCTGCATGCATTAATCTGCCATTGACATACAGTGCAGCCGTAGGCTTAAATTTTATTGCATGCTGTACCGCTCCATGAAAACACAGTATTAGCAGAGTGTATGGCAACAAGCTACAGTTGTGTACAGATGACCTTATGAAGCTTGTTTCCATGGCAACAAGCAACAGTCTACACAGATGACCCAATGGCGCCTGTTTCTATGGCAACAAGCAATACTCTACACTGATGACCAAATGAAGCTTGTTACAAAAAATGAATGTTTTGTACCATGTGAAGTGTGAAGTGACTAAATCTTACACAGAACACATGACTAAACATGCATGTTTGTGATAATCACAGATTTATTTTTTTTCAGAATTTACTTTTGACTTCAACAAACATTGCATCTTGTATGCACTGATTCATAAAATGTTTTCACTTCTCTATTGCAATGCTGATGGGTACTGCTAACAACATAGAGGATGTAAAGATACATGTACATATATCATACTAAATTTCAAGAAGTTTCCTTTTATTCCTGTCATATATACATGTAACTGGCTATAAGTGTTGGTAACAGTGTTTGTTATATGTTCCATATTTGTGTTTGAAAGCACCGGTATTTAGAAGTGATCCACTGGAACTCAAATACATCTGTACTTCACAGTGATGTATTGGAAGACCGCTTCTACGCAGTTTCTTCCTGTATGAATAAATACCATATTCTCTCACACAAATCTTGACCAGTACTGAAGTTATAAAATCATATCTACATCATTATGAATCCTGCTCCAAAAAAATTCAATAGAAACTCATGTGACAGATTCTTCCACAAATATCAATAAAGATTGGAGCATATATGTATAGTGTCTGTCTGACAGATGAAACATTTTGTCCCATGAGCTACACAGAGTAATGTATGGTACTTGAATGAATGTATAAAGACTTCCTGACATCCTCATGCAGCTCTGTCAGTGAACAACACTTGTGTCAGTCTTATAATTTAATGTACATGCATTTCCCTGGGTTCAGTCGTCATCAGAATCAGTTTGAAATGAGTGTGACAACTAAGCAATTGATACCGGTTTTACGGACGTGGAAGACATAAACATATTTAGCAGACATGAGAACTGACTTTGATCCATTGAATGGATGAAGCTAAAGCATTGTGCATACATGTAGTGCCTCTCCCTCTTCTAAAACCATTTTATAAAATGTGTGCAGAGTATGCGGCAATATGAACACACACACACACACACACACACACACACACACACACACACACACACACAGAAAATGTTTTACACTCTGTGTATTTGGAGCAGATTTTTTCTAATAAGGCAACATGGTGTTATTTTATTGCAATGTGTATACTACAACTACACAGTGATGGATTTAAATGTATGGCTACATTCATATTCATGCTTTTGAATGGCAAACTGTAGCGATGATGAAAACGTAATGAGACACCGTACAACTTGAAGGAAGTATTTTGGCACACTTGGGCAGATCATCATAGACGACATAGTGGCCAGAGATTAATGCCACAAATGGCTTTTACATGATGCTGTTCATAAAATGAAGTGGTAAAACACCCGTGCACACACCCACTGATAAAAATGACATCAAAGGCTGCAGTGTGGACTCAACTATCTCAGAGTTGAAACTGTGGCTATCATAGTATCACACCGGCTTGTAATGGATCCTCTTTGATGTTTGATCAACCAGCTTGAAAAAATCAAATTGACATATCACAGCGTGAATGAAATGATATCCTTACCCAGGGGTTATCATTCGGAAAGCTGGAACACCGGATAATGCTGGAAGAGTACCGGAAAAGAACTGGAGGCCATTTAGGAAATCTCTTTTCACCATCCAAGTGTATACTTATATTACAAGTTGATTATCTCATTTTCTTCTTTGCAATGAAAAGGTTACAGTAACCATTGATTACAAACAATATCTTGTTTTGATACCGGCCTGTCTGTGTTGCTAGATCAGTATGCAGTGCAAAGCATTCTAACTATGCTCAAAGTCAGAGTTGTTCAATGTGTTTGGTATATTGAAGCTCTACAGCGTACTGTATATATCATGCATCTGTTGATTATTTCAGATTGAGGTATGTACACCCAGCTTGTTGTTCACTTTCCAAAGCTATTGTGGTACATCTCCATGTCTTAAAGAGTTGATGAACAAAAAAACTTATTTACTGGGCTACATAAATGATAACAAGACTCAAGACTAAATTTTGAAGAAAATCCTGATATGGAAGGTTTAATAACTTTAAAGTTCTGAATATATTCTGGTATTTATGCAACTGTAAATTTTTGTATCGAACCAATTCCTTTTTACATGTTGTTTTGAATGGAAAAAATGCAAATCAATATTAGAGAATTATCATAATTATGACAAGTATTAAATTATTTTCTTATTTACTTATTCAGAAACTTTATTCTGAATCTTCAGAAATAGCTTTCTTTCACTATTTCAAGTCTTCCTGAAACCAGACTTGATGTATTATATATGGGACGATATCATTGGTTAGCACCAAACTACATCTTCATGTATTATGTACGGGACAACATTACTGGTTTACAGCACCAAACATATTATTATGCACGGGGCAATATTATTGGATAACAGCACCAAACATACTATGTATTGGACAATATTATTGGAGCTGCTCTGATTAATAAGAGTACACTAATATCTTAGAGTCCTTATTGATGTGTGTATAGATATTGAAACCACAGACAACTATTGAACAGCAACTGAATTGGTTGGATTTGAATATAAAGGTGATGAAAAACCAGAGACTTTAAAATATTCACTGTTCGTAGACTAGAGAAAGTGAAAGCGCCACTGTGGTTGTCATAAATCACGCTTTTGCAAATTTGCTGACACTATGGAATGCTATGTGTTTAATACTTTCAAGAGGAAAGCTGGCGTGATAATGATTAAATGACTTGATTTACTGCTCTAAGGAATGAGTCAGCCTTCAAGAAGGAATAACAATGGTAAAGATAGCATCTGGGAAGGACAACACACGATTTCAATTTCAAAACATTTCCAAGGTGCCCCTTGAAAAATACTTTCTGCAAGGTGACATGAAAGGTCACATGACATCAAGTGTTGTAGATACATGTACTCTATTGATTGATTGCAGAAGTTTTCTTGAGTAACCTTCATGGTGGCCAATCAGTGTTGAAGGTTGACATGCAAGAAGTGAATTTTTGCTTCTCCCTACAGTATTTCTCAAAACTATGCACAGGGGGCTATCCCATAAACCTAAGCAGGGAGATCAGACACATGATGTTTGAGAACATGCATTATTTCTTTTGCGGCCTGTGTTTCTATGTGACTAGACAGTTGCAGAAAAAGTACATGCACTTATGTTAACTGAACTGGAGTAAGCAGAATGTTGAAAAGTCATGAAATGCGTCTTCAACTGATCAGACAGGTGACGTGACGTGTGATGGGCTGTTATTCAATAAAGCCTCCACAACCCTCTCATACAATGGAATACTCTTGGCAAATGACAAACATGTGCATATTGATAAACACACACGAGTGCTGGAGACAACAAGATGGGATAACAGTCCTGTCACAGCAGCGATGGAACATATCTGTACATGTGACTCCTGGGCACACACACTGATACAGTAACAGAGCTCTGTATATCGGCACACTCTGCGAGGCAGCATATTTGATTTACAGCTTTTGGGTACTGACACCGCTGAGGTATTTATATTCCATATATTTTCACAAAAATTAGGTTTCTTTTGACCTGAATGACATGAAATGATTTCAAATATTGTTTTTGTAAAACTTCATTTCTGCATGTCTGTTGTAATACAGTTTTTCTGTTTGTTTGGTTTTGTTTTGCTTTTTGCAAGGTTAAGATATTGGTCATCTGACAAAATGTTAGAGCTGCAATGCTATAAGCATGTTATTCACCATAAGCCTGGGCAGAAAGAAGATCTTCATCTTGCGAGTTAGGCAGCACTAGCTGTAAGAGCTACATGGCAATTTTTGCCAATTCTGCACAGAACACTTTTTACCTTGACTTCCGACGGCATATACCCTGGCCCCATCCACATCTTTTCCACGTGGTCTAGCTCTCCCATGAACTCGGTAAAGGCATCGGGTTCCCTAGAATATCCTATACTGTATCCTTCCATGCTATAGAAACCCATTCTTTTCTCCCGTGTGTTGGATGTCTGAGAGGGGGAAAACGCAGGCTCATTCATACCGTTCTCACTGTCATTTCTGCATTTCAACACAGACTGAGCAGCATACACAAACTGCTTTTCTCAGTAGTGGATCTAGCTAATATCAACATATGTAATACATATACAATATATGTTTCCATATATAATATTTTGATCGTTACCTTCATTGTCTATGATAAAAGACACAATGAAAATTTCATTTTCGCACAGGAGATAATAGTACCTGCAAATGAATATTTCAGTTATTATGTCTCAACAAAATCAGACATATTCACACCGTATGAGGAAGGACAGATGAAATAAGAGTAAAGTTATCTTTTAATACACCAATGTGCACTGTATTAAAAATTTCGTTTTCTCACAGGAGATAGGTATACTGGAAATGAATATTTGGGTTATTATGTCTCAATATATTCACATCGTATGAGAGAGGACAGATGAAATAAGAGTAAAGTTATCTTTTTATGCTAGTGTACACTGTATCATACAGGTCCAAATAACTCAGCTGAAAAGACACACATTTAACACTGTACATGTGACATGTACAGTACTGCGTTTGATGAATCAATGTACCAGGTCTGAATCACTGATGGTTGTACACTGTGTAACCGTACAGTAAGTTGCTGCACAGGTTTAAGAATTCAAGACAGAAATATATAGTGATGCTGGATTTCTGATAAACAGGTTTTGAAACATTTAACTCAATGTTTGAATCAGTGCTAATAATGTGTTGCAGGTGTTACGGTGTATGAGTGAATGAACTCAACAGTAGAATACAATGAACAGACTTTAACCCTTTTCCTGCCAAGTCCATATTTCACCACCAGGTCTAGATGGTTAAAATTAATGAAATACAACATATTCTATATGGTGTGTTTTAACATAATATTGAACATTTGAAGGCTGTTGAAAACATAAATACTGTAAACTTGATTTTTTTGGACTAAAGATGCTATAACAGACCAAGCCAAGTGGGTGAAAATACATCATGTTTTGGCTCAATACCGCTTATTACTGACTTGGCTGATGGGGAAGTGATACTGTCTGGCAGGAAAGGGTTAAAACTGCCACTACTCTTTTGTTCAGTAACTGTATACATATGGTGATGGTGAGAACCAAAAAACAACAGCTTTTCATCCAGTCTGTATTGATAGGGATAAACACAGCTTTAAATAAGATCATGGGAGACAAACAATACCTATGTAGGATCACTACAGAGAGCAGATACAGTTTGATTTACAGGCGTTACCTTCTTTTTCCTTGCCGGTGGCACAGGGGGTTCTTTTTTAGGGGGTGCCACAGAGGGCTGTTCTTGTGGACCACTCCGCCATTTCTTTTCCACTTGTTCGATCTCCGCCAACCAGTTAGTGCCCGCGAATGGATCGGCTGATTTTTTGTTGTCCATCTCACCGAAGATTGAATCTTGGTGTTTTTTGCCTGCTCTGGGTTCTGGTGACTGGTGGTCGGGAGGGAAAAGTTTGCGTGAACTTTTGTGTGAACCATTGATACGAGATCAAGTGATTGTCTAAGATCTCTAGTGGTTGTTTTAGTTAAGATATTCATAGATTTGTTGTGCGACACTTTATGCTTTGCTATGATAGTATTTCTACGAGAATGGAGCAAAAGCTAGATGAAGCGGTTTGGGCAAGCTGAGAACAGTGAGCCTATATGCCGGTGAAGCTGAAGCCGGTTGTCCGAGTTGATCTGCATAGATATCACCAAGCTTACCCTTATACAGCTACCCCAAGGCTGAGACACTTAAAGCATGTGTGAACACCAGTGCGTGTATGCTCACATACATGTACTGCCTGAGCTGTGCACAGCCTGAGAGACTGTGTACATGCATATGAGCTGAGACACACTAA
The DNA here is from genome assembly GCF_041260155.1 of Ptychodera flava. Classification (NCBI taxonomy): domain Eukaryota; kingdom Metazoa; phylum Hemichordata; class Enteropneusta; family Ptychoderidae; genus Ptychodera; species Ptychodera flava. The sequence goes on from NC_091939.1 coordinate 7,558,870, forward strand.
GCACAGGCGCAGCAACCATCTTCGCATGAGATGACACACTGGCTCAGACATACCAACAATGAGCTGAGGCTGAGCAAAGGCACAATCCTGTATGTGAAGGGACTGTGGTGCAGGCCAGAGCAAGACACACCCTCTGTGCATGAGCGGAGACACTGCCATTGTGCGAAAGTACAGGTTGAGATGTTCTCTACTACACTGTCAATGCACGCAGTGAAAACATTGTCAATGTATGGACTGAGATATACTTAACACAGGCGCTTATGCCATCTATAGACACAAGAGGCAGAGAGATTTTCTGTTGCCAGATTGTTAAAAGCAAAAACAGAAGCTAAGTACAGCATTTAAACTTATGCACTTTTGTAAAGACTTTAAAAGTAGTACTGAACAATTACATTTAACTCAGTAAAGATATCACTGACTTAGTAACTCAATTACTGTACCTTACTGGTTACAGGGTCTGTTGTTTTAAAACAGTTTATGACATTCATATACGCCTAGAACCTAAAATACCGTGGCATACGTACTATTTTTGCCTTCTACTTATGTAGTTAAGACATGCTACTGTCTCAGTATGGCATTTATTGTTTCAGATAAATGTCGTATATTCACAGGTGTATATGTTTTACGCTAGCAAAGCAGGGTGTGAAGAAGATTTTTCTCTGTCTTATTTTTGTGTGACAAAATGAATGGTGCGGAAGTCGACAGCACAGCTCAGAGACACAGTATTTTCTATAGTTATTCTGGCAAGGTGAGAAGCGGGATGAGAGCCTGTTGCAGAGTCCTGCTGAAAACCTGAGATGTAAAGTGTGCCACAGATGTAACCACAATCATAGAATGCTAGAGTTGATACCAGAATGATGAGCATTGAATTACTTCAATGAATACATGTACATGGGGTTACATGAGAGATTCAGAGATTGGTTAAAATTATGATACCATTTATGATGAACTAGTTTCAAGAGATTAAAAGATATCATACAGTGTATGTACCTATAAGAAAAAACATGATAAAATGATGTACATTATTACAGCCTTACCTTTTTGACTCTGACAAAATATTGGCAAGGAAGTTACATGACATAGTAAACTTATATTACTATTTTACAGACTAATTAGAAAATTGTATAGAAAGAAGAGTACTATTGAAGAGAAGTTACCCAAAAGTATATTAAATGTTAACAAAGTAGAAAACTTGGTTACACCAAAAGCAGAATTAAACTGTTGATTTTAAATGGTGAACTTCCTTCACTGACGTTTTCTGAATGACTCTATTATGTTGATTTCACATTTGATAGAAATTGGACAGATTCGGGAGGTCTTCGCTCCTGTGGAAATCTGTCCAATGTTCTAAAATCTATCCAATGTTCTCATTATACATGACAGAAAATTCACCATCATTACCGAGGAGAATTTCATTGCACCATGAAAGGATATTTGACCCAACGATACAAATCGGTATAAGTGTTTTAACATATGCAGTTGATTAAGGAAAATGATGTCAGGCTAGTGTGACTGTGACATTAAAATGAACTCATGTAAATGTACAAGCACTAAAGGTATGAAAGCTTCAAAGGTCAAAGGTCAATGCGCACTGAATGCCCAAATAACAGTAAAGTGAAACATGGTTCTAAAAAATCAGTCAGCCATGGTCAATCAATATAGTATTGGATGTGTCCTTGGTAAGAATGCCCAAGTGATGCAATATTACATGACAAAGTTGCTATGAAAATGATCGATTGGTCCTTGTGAGATATATTGGCAAATAAACACAGAAAAATCAAACACTGTGTTGTAATATTTGAGGATTTTCAGTTCCATTAGTTGTAATGTTTTATGTATTTTCAAAAACTCTTGTTCTGGCTGTGAAATAGAGATCTTGGTCTTCTGCAGAATTAATGCCAAAATGCCTATCAGTGGTGTTCAAATCGTTAAAACAGCTTGTTTTGTGCATCAATGTCCAGTGTTATTGTTGACAACTGAATTTCAGTGTGGTTCATTTGTCACCTGTAACACTGCATATTGCATACAATGCATCATCTTTGCAAAGCTAATATTTTTTCTCTTTCAATATACATGTACTTGAGAGAAAAGAATAAAGACATCTACAGCGTATCTATATCATGTGACAAAAATAATAACAAGATAATCACAAGTTTAGGCTCTTCTCTCTTTAAATCTTTGATTCAGAGTTGACTACACTATATTGATCATGGCTGCTTTAGAAGTATTTGAAATGTGTGTAGGTAAGATCTTGTATTATTGACAGACAGGGTGTCCACTGCTGAAGTCTTGTTTTTTTTTCATAGATAGTAAAAGGGAAACTACTGTCTATGTTTCTTCACAACAGTGTTTTTACCTTTGCTGTTGGTGAAAATAAATCATCAGAGGAGACAAATGGATCACCAGAAGCAAACGGGTCTGTAGTAACATTGGATGATCTGAACGGGTCTGCCTTCCCATTGGATGACCCGAATGGATCTGTCGTCCCATCAGGTGATCCGAATGGATCTCCGGTGCCACCTGTCCACATCTTTTCCACTTTCTGGATTTCTTCCATGAAGTCCATGTCATCAAAGGGATCGTTGGATCTGCTTGTCCTTGATGAAGATCTGGAGGCTGGCTTTGCTGTCTTCTTATTGTCCTGGAAATCATCAAAGCCAACCCAGTTGTTTTGTGTTGCCCTGGTGGCAGCACCTGGTTTCTGAGCCACAGTGGATACTGAACCACTTCTACCAGTGGTTGCAGTATCCTTGGTGAACACAGGATCAAAATCCATCAACAGGTCCTTGTTGTCGGAACCACTTCTCTGCAGTGGTGGCTTTGTCTCCACTGGCGAAAAGTCGGACGAAATTCGGGTTCCCCTTATAACTGCTATGTATTCACCCTACGGTTTAAGTCATGATGGATATGGATAGATGGATAGCATGGAACACATGGATAATAATATTGCCCAACACAGTGCACCATTATGACAATAGTGGGTAGGCACAAAAAATAGCAGATGTAGTGTAGTTAGTGAATTACGAGAGTTAACCACGATTGACATCAACCAAAGTCACCATGTATTGTTATGGAATTTTTACCAAGTCATATTTGTAACAAACACATGACACGATTGACGACAGTTATGAGAGGGATACATGTCCATTACACAGTTTACCATTACACACCACCCCAATGATTGAAATGTAACCACATAAATGTGTATGACAAGACAGGAAATGGAATGGTTTTCAGAGAAAGACAAAGAAAAGAAGAGAGAGAATCCAATTAGTACAGATACCAAAGAAAGAATGACCAATATTGCAATTAATGGTTTCAAACATATCGCCCCAAAACCAAGAAAGAAGTTTCTGTAATATTTATCTTTACAATTTCACCCATTTCAGCACATTTTTGATGACCACCTTGGTGAATTTCATGGATGATATCTCTCAGCTGCTGGTACATACCGTACGTGTATCACACAAATTTAATTAGGAAGGACCTGACAACATCATACTCGACTGTACCTGCCAGGACTGTTACTGCAAATTGCCATTTTAAAATGATTCTGCCTGGAAGGTTGATCTGATTTACATAAAACATATGAAATTTGGATTATGATCATACACTTTCTGTATCTTTATAGAATTTTTACTGTTTAGGAGACTTTATGGCTTGACTTTTAACATCACAACTTCCCTTTAAACTTTTGTTGGTAGTCTGTATCTGATACACAACTCACAAAGGCTCTCATCAAACCATTGTAAAAATTTTCCAGTAGTTGACTTACTCAACCCTGAGTCATTTTCTGCATGAGATCAGTTTATGTGTCTGTCAATAGCATTGTGAAGACGGTGTAACTGCACCCTCCAAATACCTTGGACGTTTTTTGTGTATTTTCTTTGACCGGTTGTGACTTTTGTAACTTTATAAACACTTTGAGGAGTTAACCTGTAACCCATCGGCCCTATCTAACATTCTTTACCACGCTGACATTGCAGACATGGTTGGGCTGCCAGAGCTATGCGGCACCTGTAACTCAAATCCCATGCCTTCGTTAACATATCACTACTGATTGCGCCCATTCACGCATATTCGTTGTCTTTGTTTTTACTGAGCTTCACACACAAAATGAAACACTTCCACTCTGCATGAGTATCGCACAGTTATCAATTGAACTGTTGCTGATTTAAATACACTACCTTGCAATTACCTATCACGCCTGCATACCATGCCCAGTGGTCAATCGATAATGTATCGGTGTATTTCTAACAGTACAACAAAAACTATGTTGAGTATACTGAATCACTGTAAAAATCAAGATCACTGCCTAGAGTAACCATATTGCATCAGTCACACACATATTTGCCTCATTTGAAACACTTACAAAATCAATTAGGCAAAAACATCCACAAAAAATATCTTCCTTCTGAGTACATGTATGTCTTATGGAAGGAACGCATTTTTCTTGGCCTATATGCCTAAATTTATTTTTATCAAATTTAATTTTATTTTTCCTTAATATATTAATTACTTCAATTTTGATAATTTCTGATTATATCATATCAATTAATTAATATCATTTATTTGTTTGTTTATTTATTTATATAACTCATCATTACTAGTCCCTTGTCAACATACAACAGTCTTTAAGCCTGTCTCAGTCTATGCCTTTCTCTGGACTACAGCTAATCTCTTTTGTTGTCTGCACGTCTGTTACAGTTAAAACCACCTACTGAACATTAACATTGCAAGTTTTCTGCCACAGTTACCGTTAATTACCTTGTATTGTGGAAAGTTATAGTTTTTCTGAGTTCTAACACAATGAAAACATCTGAATAACATTACTACAGTACTATCCATTGTAATTGATTGAGAAACAACAGCAAGTTCATTTGCTTAAAGTGACTATATATGCAGTCATTTTGGCATCACACGCAAAATGCAATCACCAAATTCTAACGTCATACTTAACAGCTATGTCACAGCTCTTTGAACATTTAGCAGGATCAGCTTACATTTGCTGCCAAAACTGTATAATTTGCAATGCTAATGACCCACTGATCTGGCCAATGGCTGTAAACTTTACATTTCAAAATATTACGATTTTATACTTTTGCAAACACTGAACATTACGGTAACTTTAAACAATCATGAAATTTGTTCTTTCATTTCCTGAAAGCCTTCAGAGCAAAATATCTCTTTGAATTCTTTGTTTGCTTATATTTACTGTAATCATATCATTCAATCGAAAGGTATTGTTGTCTGCAATGGTACATGTACACAGTCCTATATAAACAATGTACCGGTAGTCTGTCTATGTTGACTCTTTACCTGACTGTGTATAGTATCGCACAGAGAAGATATTGATGATCTTTAGTTATGTTTTGTCTTCATTCATACATTTATGTTCGAAGTTACTTAACACTACAGTTTAGAGTTCAGTGGCTGGCTATGGGTCACATCAAACACTGGTTTTGAATTCGCACCTCAAGACTCAAGAGTTCTGAGTGATTTTTATTTCAAATGCTTTACAACAGCTCACTGGTGGCTGAGTATATACCAGACCACAAACTTGCTGTTTTTGGTGATTACAGTTAAAATTATTCCTTTTGACCACTGCAAATAAATGGAATTCATGCCCCTGAAATTTTAAGCTACTCTCTCTCTCTGATAAAATATGGAAGTTTCCTCTATCAGCGTTAACAGCATGAAAAATGAAAAGTAATTTCAGAATCTGATTTAAATGTTGCCATTGGTGAGTCTTTTTTGTGAAAAGGAACAGACCTAGCAATGTGATCTAGAAAATGCGTCAGTTCTTACTTGAAATTTACAACTTCTACAAAGAGACGGACAGAGTATGTACCAAAAGCATGCTGAATTTTGATTACAAAGTCCAAAATTTTGGGACTAAAGACACACCTACATGAAAGACAGACAGGTACTTGGAAAACTGAATTCCTGTGTCTCGGTACTGCATCCAGTATACATGTTACAACTCTACCCATGGCCATAAAACTTTACATCCATGCTCTGCCTACCCTGATGATACGCCTTAGAATTGGTGCCAGCACATGTACATATGTAAATCACTAACAGTTACTTTTTTAAAGGAACCAGTCAGAACAATACTATTACCAGCCTTGGGTTACGTAACTGACCAACTTTTCCAGTTAGAAATCACAGGTTCACTTGCCGAAACCACAGAGAGTTTGTCACTTATCTAACAACACCCACTTGTGGAAAATCTTTCTAAAAGAACAAAACTATGGGCTGTATACCTTTTGTGCTGTATTTAGGAAGTTGTGATTTTACCATTACATGTACTTTGCACCTCTTGACCTTTGTTGTTTTAGTTTCAAGCATTGTTTCTTCAAGAGAGGCATGGGGTGGTACCCACTTAACATGACACTTCTTTTGTAAAGGTCATTTCACAAACTGCCACACGGTACCTAAATACTAGCTTTTTCATTAAAGTATGCTAATATAAATAAGCTTGGAAATGTGAAGAATAAAGTTATATTTAAATTTATATGATCTTTGGGCTTGGTCTTAAAACTATTCATAAATATCACCTTTCACAAATGAGACCAAAGTCCAATTGCTTTGAAATCCTGAAGATGTCTAAAATCAGACATGCCTACGCAAAAGTGAGTTCCCATTTTTATGGGCTCCACTTGAAAAGACTTTGGAGTCAAGTACACCAACACAAACCCAATCAATCAGCTAATATTTAACTGGCTCTTCGTGTTCCTTTAATAAATATTGGGAGAGTTCTTGATGTAAGCAAATTTGAATATGTATGTATATACACATATTGCAATGAGGGGCTATCAAGTGCTATTTCCCTGTTATGAAATTAAAAATATAATTTAAGTTTTAAACTGAGACAAAATGATATATACCAGATCAGGGTCTTCCAAAGCACTCCTATTCTTTTCATTGACTACATTGTGTAAGATATGCTGTGATGAAGGTCTCGTCATCGGACTAATGTACTGTATGTAAAAACAAAGATAAAGTGTTAGTCTGTAAGTGTTATTAACAAGAAGAATTATTAAAATTAGAGAATATGAAAAATATCCCTGTGCAGTGAAAGAACTTATGCCTTATGGACGGGGAACACACAGCAGTTGTAAACTTAGCTCTGTTTACAGCTGTAACGTTTGACATATTTTTCTGAATCGGTATTTTTTGTTCTGTCCGTAAGTGTAGCATACAGTTTCTTGTTCTTCAACCAGAATCACGTTGAAAATTCTGGTGTTCAACTTGTCAATACAGTATGAATGTGTGATCTGCCAAGTTATTTTTGGACTTTAGTCGTAACTGGAATTCTTTTGTCAACAACTGTACGCCATGCATTGTGTTAGCACCGCTAATACTCTGTACGGTATTTCAACATACTTTACAGGGGAAAATAAGAAAATGTATTTGTTTAACAGAACAGAGAATATGTCAATATTATCAAAAGTTACTGTTCTTGTTGCTTTAAACGCAACTTCAAACTGACTGCTGATGACGGACAAAGGTTTGTTTACTTTGTGAGTGCAGCTTTTGACTGAGGGACAAGTTGGCTGTGAACAGTTAGCTGAAACAAGAAATATGGATATACGGTATATTTTACAGCATATCTGTGAAAAAACCTGGCTGAAAAAAATTTCAGTAGCTGACTCTGTCGCAATCACAATCTCTTCACAGGAGAGACTGTCTCTCAATGGAAATAATACATATTTTACACTTGTAGTTGCACAAATGACGTCAACATCAACCGTAATCTGTTACCAGGAAATGTTTTTTCATTTATAATTTAAAACAAACAAAGTAAAAAATAACGACAAGAAAGTGAAAGCAATTGTACCCAACAGTAATGTCTATGAAAACAGGGGATAAAGACCTGGAATAGAATGAAAATTCCAAGTGTTTTATTGTTTCAGTAAACAATTACACTACAGTGACAGGAGGTCACCTGTTTATGTTTATTGGGTTCAGGACACAACAAAGGATTGCAATGTGTCAACAACTAAAACTATGCAACGATAAAGGACTCTTTATCTTGCAAAAAATAATCAATGAGCTGTCATCTTGGCACAGTTCAAAATCAGTAGATAAATTTTCTTCTGCAAGTGAGCGTGTACGTGTATACCTAGGCCCTATAAAATGAATTCTAATCTGACGACAGGTCTAAACTCCAAACTCTGAACATGCCTGTACGCACTTTGACCTGTCTGTATTGCTCTACTTTAGTTGAACCCAAACCGTATTCAATTGTCAACACGGTTCATTGGCTCTGAGTAACAGGGGTAAATGAGGGGATTATTGTGCTACTGGTACCGAGAGGAAAAGTGCTCTGCTACTGATAAGGCGCTGGTTACGTCCATTGAGGATATAGCCCCTAGCGGCAAATACATTGTAGCTATAATTTGTGCACTGTAGTTCAGGTACAATTTATGATGCATACATCAGTCATATACATGCACTTGCACAACCAACCTCTGCTGTAAATCACACGTAGAACATGCATGTACATGAATGAACATTGCTATTTCCTAATGGTAGCGTCATATCCAGTAACAAACACAAAACCTGTGAGAAATCCCACCAGCTTGTACAGTGGTGATGAGAGAGTACAATATCTTGTCAGAGGTACATGTAGCAGAGTTACAGACAAGTACATGTAACTGATGGGTCTGTTGATTTTCTACCACCGTTATCTTGGTATGTACAGTGTAGCAAAAAATGCATAGACAGACAGACAACCCGACTGCTGATGGTAAGAAAATATGTGAACTGACAGAGACGGAAACATGTAAGGATGTCCTGGCAAAAACATATAAAACACATACACTGTATATTCCGCAGGCCTGTTCAGAAATTACATGCATATGTACCTACATAAGTGGACAATTCATTGATAAAATTTACGACTGTTTCAATTATTTAAATGTCATTTAAAATAACTTAAAGAGACGAAATATTTGTGAAATCAAAGGTGATTAGCATGTACATACCGGCATTTTGATGTTTTCTGTTCCTCTACAAGAGTATTCTGCTGAGTACTATCCTTCACTACTTGACGCCCGTGAATACGCAATAAATTTTCTGAATGACCTGCGCTCAGTGTACATTGTAATAAACAGCAATTTGAATGTTTATTTTGGTCTCACATGATAATCCTACGCCCCTGTAAGGACAGCCCTCCGGCATCCAGACGTTACCTAATTTTTTTCCATGTCGTTTTCTTCCCTCAGCAGAGCCATTCCCACATATCCAACCCACACACGCATACATATGTACACTGGAATGCACTCCAAACATGGTTTGGGACCCTTCGCATGTTTACTTTCACCTAACGCCATCAATTTGTCAGAAAATACCAAATGAAATTACTTCATAAATCACAATTATAACTCTTACTAATTAGGGGACCTGACAACTCATTATGCTAAATAGCAATGTCCAATAATTGGCAGCTTTGAATTTCCTGAGTAAACATCGAGACAGAGTGTTTTTTCAGGAGAGTGTGGTCTATTTCTCAGAGAGTATTTAACATGTTAATCATGTTTGTACAGTAATCTACTTTGGAGGTGAAGGGTAACCGAGTCACTCTCTATTCCAAGAACACACAGTACTCACACACACCAGTGAGTGCCCACCTGTTCAGCGTTGATGGTGACTCATCTCTATACTACTGTTTACACAGCACGTTTTCAAATTCAGTTTTCTTTGCAATACACAGAAATACAAATCTTTCTTCCTCTTTAGTTGACTTGACAACCGACATTCACAGAAGCACAGAAATGTTTCCATTATGAAGCTACCTGAAAGATGGCCTCATTTGACCCCTCATTGCTCCATTTCACTGTTGATTCAATTACTTGCTATGGCAATGCGGGAAACTATTAGTGTGGAACAGTAAACATGGCAGAGTATTCAATGTGCCTTGGGTAGTTGATAAATACACTCAGGGACTATTAAAAATATTTATGAATAAACATATATCTGATCCAAGATGACACAAACACCTACAGCCCTTGTATTAATAATAATCAGACTTATACACACAAGAGTCATTTATTTTTTGGGATAATTCATTTTACAATTTTTTTACATGATTTATATAATACTGAAGTGATATGAAACCTATGTAATTTTTATGACAGGATTAATACCCTTTGGCTACAAGAGCCTGGGCTAGATACATGTAAGACAAGCAGGATGTACATGTAATATACGTGACAAGGGAAGGGGATAAGTGTCATGTGTTTCAGTGTGTCAAGTTCCTCTATCAATGATTAGACCCTTGGCTTCTACACAGCTTATTTCAGAGGAATTTAATCATATTAGCGTCAACCCAACATGCATGATAGATGTGTAACTGCTGTTCACAGCTGCAGGTATCAGCGGAGAGATGACCTGCACGTAGTGGCACCCTGCTTTTTTTTCTCTGAGTCAAGCATAAAAATATTTAAGTCTGAGTCACAGCAGAATTTAGGGAAACACGCTTTTATCAGATGTGATGGTATGCTAGTGTAATTACTGGCTTACAGTGCTGGTCAATCATAAACTTATGTCATAAACACTTCAGACTCACATTTGACATAAGGATAGAAATAATGGGGCACCTTACACTTGACACACTTTTAAGTCCGGCCATCTATTTTTCACACAGTGACACATAAAAATAGAATCTTCTTTACTCAGTATCACAATGGCAAAACAGACTTTTTTGTTTACTACATATCACAACTACATGTAATATGGATAAGTTGTTTCCCACTAGGACAACAAAGCAACACAGACAATCTCTTCAACTGTGTGCCCTGACAGTTTTTCAAATTCAAAAAGTGATGCCATCAGATGATCTAGTCAATTGAACCAGTATCACGTTTAAGAATTATGACTACAAATAGTCCCATCCTGAATATGTTTGATGTACTGTATACACAAATATATACAGGCAGATATTCAGGTTGTCCAGTTTTTGATGTGAATAACTCTTGTTGTGTCTGTATATATATATATATATATATATATATATATATATATATATATATATATATATAATAGTTATTGGATTTATTATATAAACAAGTCATCGTTGATGACACAGTCCCCACTTGTTAATGGGTACTTTGATTACAGGTCCTCAGAGAGGATAGAGTCCTCTTCATTAGGTCTGTGATAAAAATACTTTTGAATAAATTCGCTTGATACATGTCTGAGCTGTAGTTCCGGACATGAAAGAATCGTAATAAAATGGCCACATGGCGGCCTTATTGGATCGTATCACAGAACAAATCTATGTGCATATGTATGACAGACATCCAGCTCTATGGGTTTGCTCAGAATTAGATATATGCATAATTAATGAGGTACAGTATGAAGCATCATAAGGTCTCCCATCATACCATATATGAAGGGTGTACCACTTGTGGTTCCTGAGTTATGGACAAATATGTATATTTGAGGTCAAAGGTCACCGAGGTCACGTGACATTTTGTCAAAAAAATTGTAGTGCTAAGTTATCCCTATATACCAAAAATCAGACCTCTAGCTCTATTTGCTTGCTCAAAATTAGATATGCACATAATTAATGAGGTACAATATGTGGCGTCATAAGGTGTCCCATCATACCAAATATGAAGGGTGTAGCACTTGTGGTTACTTAATTATGCACAAATATGTATATTTGAGGTCAAAGGTCACCGAGGTCACATGACATTTTGTCAAAAAAATGTTATTGCTAAGTTATCCATATATACAAAAAATCAGACCTCTAGCTCTATTGGCTCACTCAAAATTAGATATGCACATTATTAATGAGGTACAATATGTGGTGTCATAGGGTGTCCCATCATACCATATATGAAAGGTTTAGGACTTGTGGTTACTGAGTTATGGACAAATACGTATATTCGAGGTCAAAGGTCACCAAGGTCACGTGACATTTTGTCAAAGTGTCTGAGATATCTGCGTGAACGGATGGACTCATGGATGGACTCACGGACGGACATGACCCAATCTAAAAGCCCCCTTGACTTTATCTTTGGGGACTAAAAACTGTGTAACTGCATCCTTTTTGCAATATGAATACGATGAGAAACTAAATTTTTATTTTTCTTGGCCTTATACATGGGAGTCTATGGACTGCCTTATACATGGGAGTCTATGGACTGCCTTATACATGGGAGTCTATGGACTGCCTTATACATGGGAGTCTATGGACTGCCTTATACATGGGAGTCTATGGACTGCCTTATACATGGGAGTCTATGGACTGCCTTATACATGGGAGTCTATGGACTGCCTTATACATGGGAGTCTATGGACTGCCTTATACATGGAAGTCTATGGACTGCCTTATACATGGGAGTCTATGGAGGTGAAAACTAAAAAGTCCTCTAACACGGCCAAATTTGATCGCATTGTGAAACAAATCGATGTGCATCTGTATGAGGTAGGGTACTATCCTTGTACCAAGTTTGAACAAAATCGCTCCAGGCGTCTCTGAGATATCTGCGTGAACGGACGGACGCACGGACGGACGCACACACGCACGCACGGACGCACGCACGGACATGACCAAACCTATAAGTCCCCCCGGACGGTGTCCGTGGGGACTAATAACTACATGTATGTGTATTATATGTATATATACACATGAACTAATCTGTACCAATATATTATTATTATACATTTTATAGCTATACTACATATGAACAAGTTCACACTATATGTATATCATTGACTCTTATAAATCGCCATATATTTATAACACATTTGAATTAAAAAATGGAGTAAGTATCAGAGGTGACAAGTCCACTTCAACCATTTCTATCTGCTCTGATCAGTCATTGGTTAAGAGCATGTACTGTACGTTATCTATGCCGGGGCTGTGAGTTATCCAATCTTGCGACATCGACCTACTGGCTTGATCAGATAACACACAATGCAAACACAGAAACCTATGTGTACATGATGAAACGTTATTAATTAGTTACAAATCACACCATCCTCTACTTCCATTCAAAAACAGATACTCAAAATGTTTCTTTTAATATGGTAACAGCAGAGTTGTGAAACTATAGCTGTTCACTATCACTTAACAATTTTTAGAGAAAGAGGTACATGCACCTAGCAGAGCTTTGAGACAAAAAGGTCTTTGTATTAAATTCTCACCTTCGCCCTTTCCTCCAGCTCACTTCTTAGGTCGTTCTTCTTTACTTTTGGTTCTGGCTTATCAGCTGTTTTGCTGTACTTTCCCAGTACATCATCCAAGAAATCTGCATCATCTGCCATACCGGTTGGTTTTTTCCTTGGGCTGTCACATGCTGTGTGTAGAAAAACAGCAAAATTAAAATGTTGAATAACTTTTGGAGTGAAACAATCTTAACAGTATTGGTTGAACATAGTGTTTGTGCCCACTATCACAGGTGGTTTTTTAAGATATTTTGATTTTGAAACAACTTTGTCATTGCAAATTCAATCAACCCTGTTGTTTACACATCAAGGTTAACCTAAGATGTGTTTGCACCATTCAAAGCATGGATGTAAACATCCATGTTCAAAGCTACTGGGTAACCAAATCTTGTATTATGCATCAATTCAGAACTATAGGCATTTTCACTATAGTAGCGATAAATGACAAGGTTATTCAAAAAGCTTACTGAACCATAAAGTGTAATCTCTGACAACTGCAGTGGCAGTGACTTTTCCAGGAATATAAAATGACAAACTTTTAAATTTGATGAAACGGTGAATCTTTAGAAGTTTGCCTGATCCCCCTCTTTCTGCAGGATATGAATTTTTTATGAGGACTATACAGACTGATTCAATATAAAATTTTTCATCAGAAAAACTTGAAATGTTATGTATGATTACCATTCATGTATGACAAGAATTTACGATGGCTTACAACCAAGTCACCTCTGTCTAAACAATGAGGCACTTCCGTTCAACATTTTGCCCATCCGTCACCTCATTAGCACGTCTTTCCGGTGAACGGCCGAATGATATCCGCCCCCTTCCAACTTTGCACGGGTACATTCAGACTCAGAGTATAATCTCAGCATAACGCAATCGGTTCACTCATCGAATGATTTCCTTTTCTCCTTCTTACAATGAGAAATAAACCTTTAGAGATGCCTTTGGGCACTTTCGACAAATAACTGGGCATGACGACCGAGCTTTGGTGTCGTGTCCAAGCAGTCTGACGTCCCATTCATGCACTGTACCATTATTCATAGATTGACCGTTGGCGTAAACTGGCGCAAACTCTTTACACTTGGGTTCAATCACATACGGCATCAGAGACTGCACGTCTGAAACAGCCGAACGTAAAGACGACGATCTTCGAGTCAAATACGCATACGCTGGAAATATTATGAACTTTTTGTCACTAACAAGCAGCTCAGAAAAACCGGCAATGGGTGTCGGCCCTAAACCATGACCTCCCTTTGGCTTTGCTATCGAGAATGTAAACAGTCGTGTGTTGTTCAGTAGCAGTGCGTTACTACTTAAAAACTTATGACTATAAGTGTCGGAATTTCTGTTATGGAAACACACAAAATTCAACGTACCGGAATAATTAAGTACAAAATGTTCACTAAATCCCAGGAGAGTCCAATATTATGTTTCTCAAGTGCGATGTCTCCAGCTGCAGATCGCAGCCATGTTGTGGAAAAGTATTAAGTCACGTGACCAGTTTCTGCCCCTGCGGTACCGTAGGTGGCGTATTTTGTTCAGCTCGACATACTAGTATCCATTCCGACATCCTGGCGCACGCCTGGACATGCTGTACGGCGCCTATCCACATGCCTATCTGACAAAAATAACTACATGTAATTACTGCTTGTAGCCCCCGGTTGTAGCCCTACTCATTTGTGGACAGTAATGCCCCCACAATACTTTGCCTGTCAGAACAGAAATGAAATCGTAATTTAAGCAGTCTAACATCACAAAATAATAATAATAATAATACTAATATTGGGTTCTTTATATAGCGCACATATCCACAACAAGTACATGTGCTCAAGGCGCTTTACAATTATTATTAGGGACTGGTCAGTTTCTTCAGCCTGGGGGGGGGGCGGTGGATTCATGGGGGGGTCACCCTGTTTTTGACTTTGGTGATAGGGGGGTCACCTTGTTTTTGAAATGCCCAATAGGGGGGGTCAGTGTGTTTTTGAATTGTGAAACAGGCTCATCATTGCCTAAAATGCTAGTGTCAGCCACAAATTTCATCATTCAGTTGTATTTTTCGGCGTGCCCTTCGGGCGCGTAACTTTAATAATCAGTCATATTTTTCAGCACGCCCAACTTTAACGTATCAAGCATATATACATCAGAGATATCTGTATGTTCAATATTTTTCAGCGTGCTCTTCAAGCTCATTACTTTAATATATCAGACATTTTTCAGCATGCCCTTCAGGTGCATGACTTTAATATACAAGGCATATATATCAGAGATATCAGATTGTTTCATATTTTTTGGCGCGCCCTTCGGGCGCCATACTTTAATAAATCAGAGATATCTTGATGTTTGCTAAGTGAAAGTGTACCATTATGAAATCTGCATTTCATATGAAAAGGATGTCAAATTCCTGATACTTTTCTGTTCTCTCTATGAGAATTCAGTATGAGAAAGCAACATGCACAAATATTTCACAATATATATTTGATACAGTGACTTATTTTAGAGATAAAAAATGACAAGATATCTTTCCTTCTCATTGATGCAATTATTTCCCTTTGTGTCACAAGTTTTCTGTAGAAAGATGCTTTTTTATGAACAAAATAACAGTTAAAAAAGGCAGTTTTTGTCATTATTAGCTGTGCTTTTATGGTTTCAATGTTACAAGAGAAGGTCCTCTCAGACACTGTACACATCAGATTTGGCTAAAAAAGCTCTCTATGGCTCCTCAGGAGATTTAATTGGATGGTTGGCAAGTCTTAACACCCATCAAAGTTTTTTGACATCCATTTCTGTACAACAGTTCAGGACATCTGGTTAAGCTTAGAAAGTGTGAAATACATTCACAGCTCATTCAAAATACAGCTCATTCAAAATGTACTGTATTCAAACTTTAAGATTGACACTTTGAAATTCCTATCTTACAACTGACATGTCAACGATTTCATTAAAACATAGAATGACTATCTAAAATATAAATATATGTAAAATGTAAAATATATATATACATATATATATATGTATATATATATATATATATATATATATATATATATATATATATATATATTATATATATATATATATATATAATTTATGTCCACCTTTGTTTTACCTATGTCGGCGCCGGGGGGGGGGTCACCCTGTTTTTGAAATTTGGAATAGGGGGGTTCACCCTGTTTTCAAAATTTAGAATAGGGGGGTCAGCCACTTTTTGACGTCGGCAAAAAATAATACACCGGCCCCCCCCCCCCAGGCCGAAGAAACTGACCAGTCCCTTAACCCTGGTCACTGGACCTAATATGATACCACTCAACTCCCTGGGGAGCAAACAAAAGCTCACATGTGCAGCCAATAAGCGCAGCAGAGCTAAACGCACACATTTAATACAACCACTGTCCTACCAGGTACCCATCACTCCTGGGTGGGGAGAAGCAAACATCACAAAATGGCCATATAACAGTTAAAAATACTTTAAATTTCATAAATTGCGTAAAATCACCGAGCTCCTCAATTAATCGCTATGTATCCATTGATTAACACATAGTGGACAGGGGAGAGGGCCCGAGGTCACGTAAGGTCGTCTGCTGTCATGGTGGCGGGAGTATCAAAATCACTACATGGCGAACATTCGAACAGAGTACTTCTTGTTTTCATTTGTTTTACGTCACCTTCCTAAATCTCTAATTTTGCCGTTTGAGTACATAAATTATACTCAATAAACAGCAAATGGATGATAAAGGAAAGCACCTACATGTACAACCTGATTAAAATCAGATGTAGAGTACGGCGACGTCTACTTACGTGTACGCGGTATTCTCTTGCTGTAGCCTCCCACTACAAGAGGCGACAGCAAGAGAATACCGCCTACGCGTAAGTAGACGTCGCCGTACTCTACATTTGATTTTAAAGCACGCAGGTAATAGACGCGACCTCCATGAAATAGACAAGAAACTGCTCAGTGCAGCATAGGCATCTCATCTATTTGTGTAGTTTCTGTACTCGTACAACGTCCCCTTATATGGGAGTTATGGGATCACTTCCACCGCGAAGAAAAAAATATTTTACTGTCTCGAAATATATTGTCTTCTCAAAAGAAAGTTTGCAGGCTGAAACTTAATTGCGCCCTCACATGAGTTACAGTACAATGGAACTCTTTACACTCGCCCTCAGTGAAGTTGTGCGATTAGGAATTAGATTAAAATTTACTAGTGTAAAAGAAAATTTTCACCGAGGGAAAAATACCGGTCTGCAAATTTATACATTTCCGTGCGTAAACTCTATTTGCGAGTTTGAGGACTCGTGCGGGTATACCGCGCGCCAGGGGGACACACACCGATACACTAGTAACATGTCGAGATTCATTACTTTTCGTCGTTAGGCGTAGGTAATTCTTCATTCAAAAAAAAATGATAAACATTACAAATTTTACGATATATCTTAGAGGTTAGATCAAGATGTGCCAACTTTAAGCCATTTATTTGTTTTCCTTCTGCATCATAAAACCTCAGAAGTGCATGGGGTAACCAACGGGGGTCTCGTATCAATGACGGTCGAAAGAGGTGTCAGGCAGTAAATGGAAGAGCGTCGACCGATTGAGTGAAAAATACAAAAAAGTGCAAATTCTGCTGATAAGGAAGAAATGAGAACATAAAAATATTATAAATTTAATGACATACAAATTAGGGGTTACCGACTTCAATTTGGTTTTGCTAAACCACTGTAAGTAATTAACCATTCACGACCGCTATATTGAAAAGGGGTAGCGACGACTGATGGAATATTTAAACTTTCATCTCTTTTGCGAGACTGAAACGAGAGTTTAAAGAATCGCAATTTTAGTCAAATTTCGGGATTTTTATCACAACATTTCTATACCATCATATTTCTGAAATCGTAGAGAACCTGAGGGCCCAAAATGACGTCATTCTTCGACTATGGCGCGAGGACGGGGCAAAATAAGAAACGAGATCAAAATCGTGCAAGTCGGAAAGATTTTACTACATAGGAGTAACAAGATGCTTCGCAGAACCCTGCTGACCGAATAGCTCCCGATTATAGTAGCAGTGTTTGTGTGAGAAATATGCACGCTACCAAAATGATTGAGAGGCTGGTATGTTCAAGCACTTCCTCCTCTCGAAACACCCCTATTGAAGTATTCACATCAGGTCCTGCAATTTTGACATGGATCCCTTCTTCATCTCATCTCATCTCATCTCATAAAATGTTCACGTTTCCCTATTTATGTTGGCACAATCTTTGACTCGCATTGACACTTCGCAAGTGGTTATCTCGCCTGAAATATACACCAAGTTGACTACAAAGTTGCACATTCCCAAAAAAGCACTGTTATGGGGTAAAATGTTTTACAGAATTGGTTTGGAGACCATGACATGACTGAGCTCTTCATGCTTTTTACAGTTGCTTTGTTTTTTATAAACAGCAAGAGCTGCGGATTTCAAAATGATCTCTCAATCCCTTCCAAGGTGATTTTAATTATTTAATTGTCCGAAAATAAAAATAGGGATGGTTGGAAAAAATGACCAAATAAATCAAATTCTTGTTCCTCGGCATCTTATGTCTAATTATTATTATTATTATTATTATTACACTTTATTTACAGAGGGTAGTCTGAGTTACAAAGTAAATATTGTAATTTACATCAGAGCCCTCAAAGTACAGGGAAAAGGAATAAATACAAAAAATAGCAAGTTTTTACGCAGTAAGAATACATGACAAGTCTCAAAAAGGCTGAATAATACGGAACTCTAGTCCAGTGAGGAGCCTTCGTTAGTAAATTTAGTGTGTAGAAAGTTACGTAAATGAACTTTGAACTGTGCAAGACTTTCCGTATTTCTTATGGAAGAGGGAATATTATTCCAAAGGCTCGCTGCACGATACGCAAACGATCTTTGTCCAGCTGCTGTTTTGAAAGAAGGAACATACAAATTAGCATTGCTAGCACATCGAGTGTTAAAATGATACATCTCAGATACGTAAGAAAACACATTTAAATAATCGGGCGCAAGACCATGTAGTATTCTAAAGGTTTGGACTGCAATAAAATAGTCAATTCTGAAGTCTATAGGCAGCCAGTGGAGAGTTGTCAGAAGAGAACGTGAAGAAAATGTTACATCAACTCCTAAGATCACTCTACCAGCTCTTTTCTGAAGTTTATAAATTCGTTGCAAATTGGTTTTCGAAGTGTTACCCCAAACTGTACAACAATAGTCAATCACAGAGAGAAAAATGGCATTGTAAACTAACATAAGGGTGTTCAAAGGTGTCAAAGGTCGCAGTTTTCTTAGTACTCCTATCCGCATGGACAGTTTCTTACACAAGTTGTCTATATGTGCATCCAAGTTAGAGTACTGTCAATCTCGATTCCAAGAAGGGAGTGAGTAGATACATTAGAAATGCAAGTGTCATTGATTCGAATATCAAGAGTGTCATTCTCATCAGACAAGTGATTGATTTTCGGACGAGAAGCAATAATCATACATTTGTCTTGGTAGTGTTAATTGACATGGCATTATTTGAAACCCAGGTGGAAATTGGTAAAACATCCTGTTGAAGTTTCGTACCAACCTCATCAATAGAAATGCCTGAAACACAGAGTGTTTGATCATCGGCAAACATATCTAGATTGCCATATTAAGGGTCAGTGTAAATCATTAATAAAAACTAGAAAAAGAAGAGGTCCAAAATAGAACCTTGAGGAACACCACATACAATAGGTAAAATCGTTGAGTCCTGACCCATATAATTGATAAATTGACTTCTATTAGAAAGATATGAACTGAACCAATTCAACGATGTGCCGTTAACACCATAGATGGAAAGTTTCCTTAACAGAATATCATGATCGACCATGTCAAAGGCCTTACACAAGTCTAAGTAAATTAAACCATTATACAAACTATTGTCAATATTTCTTAACATTGATCTGTAAGCTTTAAAAGTGCTGTATGGCATGAATGAAGGCGTCTGAAACCAGACTGAGAACTTATGATTAAATTGTTATTATGTAGATAAGTATACAGGCTATTATAGACGTGTCTTTCAAGGATCTTTGATAAAGCTGGTAATATTGAAATAGGCCTGTAATTACTAATGACATCCCTAGGTCCGTTCTTATGTATTGGCACAACTCTGGCACATTTATAGCAATCAGGGAAAGTACCTATTACTATTGACAAATTAAACATGTTTGTAATGGTTTCCGCAATACTATTTGCTCCAATTTTAAGAAGTTTGGGAGAGACATTATCATAACCATGTGATTTAGTAGCATCTAATGATGTAAGTTGCTCTAACACAAAATTAAGTGAGATTTGAGGCAACTGAAAAGAAGGTGAACTTGAGCCCATTTGTGAATTTACCCAGGTTTTTGTGATAGCCAAGTCTGAATGATCAGGAAGACTATGGCGATACTTAACAACAATACTAGTGAAATAATCATTGAAAGCGTTTGCAATGTCTTTGTGATTGGACAGTGATTTGTCATTGTAAGTGATACAAGGACTTTGTGCATGGCAGTTACCGTTAGAGAGAATTTCATGGACGGTGCGCCAGACAACAGTTGGGTTTCTTGAATTAGCAGAGAAAGTACTCTGTAATGGCGACGCTTCTCAGAATTAATAAAATGGACTACCTATTTTAATGACCTATACACAATCCAGTCATCAGGAAAGTTGGAACGTGTTGCTTTTACAAAATGAAAATCTCTAACATGAATGAGATCCAAAATTTCTGAAGAAAACCATGGCGGCTGCCGTAGCCTCTTAACTCTGCGTACTACGTTTGGCGCATGCGCATTACATACGAGATTAAATGAGTTGGACCAGTCTTTAAACGTGGTATTGACATCGTCTGTACCAAAAGGAGACTCAAAAACAGAGTTCAAATCAGTGATAAAGTTATTTGCATCAAAATTGTGAAAATGTCTTCTTGTAATAAAAATATGAGAGCCCGTAGTACAATGGTTGGCATGGCAACGTCTAATAATACAGATTGGGTAATGATCGGAAAGTCCGATCTTCGGGATACAGACACTTGAAATGTTACTGAGGTTATTTACATAAATATGGTCAAGTAAAGTTCCCGACACTGGCCGGGTTGGAGCAGAAACAAGTTGACTGAAATTCATTGAATCCATACACTTATACAAATAGTGATTTTTCCCATTTGGACTCAAGAGATTGAAATTAAATCACCTAATATAATCATTTCTTTGTTTTCTAAATATGTGGATTCGATAATCCTTTCAATATCTTTATCAACAGACAGGGTGGAACTAGTGGTCTATACACACCAATTACAAAGACTGGACGGGCATACTTTATAAATAACTCAATGATAATAATTTCAATGTTGCAATTTTCGAGATCATGCCTACGTTTGTAAGGAACATCAGTATTTATGTAAGCAATAAGGCCACCACCAATTCCAGTTGTTCTGTCCTTTCTACATATTTCATAACCATTAATTAAATAATCAGTATCATAATGTAATTCACTGAGAAATGTTTCACTAAAAATAAGCACGTCGAAAGGCTTAACACTAACGTCCAATCTGAAACGTAATTCATCTATTTTGTTGGTAATATGCTGAATGTTCCAAAATCCAATACGAATACCTTTTGAAGTTATGAGTTCTTGAAATGGTTGACTGACAGAGTTCGCAACATGTAGAGTCGATGAGGATGATTCGATGTCTTTGGGGGCCGTAGTGATGTCGGCGCACTCTTCCTGGCCAGCATCCTAGGCGCGAGGACAGTTCTTTGACTTGTGCCCCGGAGTGCCACAGGACCAGCATGATATCGTTGTACCATGACGACAAACACGACTCACGTGACCGTCTTCACCGCAGTTGAAACATTTAACGTGGGTGGCTGGCTGCTGGGAGTTACGCTGCGAATACATATAAGCGGCATTTTGGTTTCCGTTGACAGGATTGATTGGATGAAAGTTGGTGGCTTGTTGTTCAGGTCGTCTTCTGGGAAAGGGTCTTGAGAAACGAGCGGAGCTTTCATATCTTGGTCTTGGTCGTTGAAATGCTGATCGAGCGAAGGTTTGGCTTTCCCAACTCCGACGTTGAAATTTGCCCGCCGTGAACAACTGGTCAAGACCGGCATTCATCAACATTATACGAATACCTTTGACACTCAGGTGAATGCCATCTCGATAAAGCGTGGATGCATCTATTGTGTCGTTGCGGAATTTAAAGGTACCATCGTTGTCTACAAATGTGACATCTTCCCGTTGACACAGCATAGATAGCTCATTGTTAACTTCATCGATCTTGTGTTGAACGTCTGTGATGTCAGTCCGTGGCGGAATGCTTGAAATGACCACGCGATCAGTTGACATAGTTTTGGCGAGTGTTATCAAATCAGTGTAGCCGGATACGATATCACCCGTCGGGGCCATCTTACTGATGTCGTTTGTTCCTACTTGGAGGTATATTTCCCGGTAACTGCAGTTATGTTTTGCAGACAGGTTTGCGCGGATGTCATTAATCGTAGCGCCAGGGATAGCTTGTACTGTAGCGGTGGGTTTTACTGGAGAAACAAAGCGAAGTAATGAGTCCCCAATAAATAATGTGTGATGTTGAGTACGCTGCTCTCTGACATGAGAAATGTCTGTCTGATTCTTGTCATCACTGGTTTGTGTTCCTACAGATCTCACTTCTGGTTGGTTATTTAGATTAGTCATTTCAGTGTGCAATCTCATTTTCAGTTCGGCATTGGCGTCGCGCAGCATAATGAGTTCCTCTTTCAGCGCTAAATTTTCTTTCAGAGTGGATGAATATAGGCCCCGTAGATAGTCATTGGTGTCCTTGTATTCAGAAATATCATTTTTCAGCGCAGCGACGGAATGTGGTAAAAGTCTGCAATCTTGGCATGGCCAGAAATAGCGATTCAGTTCCTCGTTTTCAACTTCCATACACTTTAGATGAAACCAGCTGTAACACAGACTACATCGGATCATTTCACCATTTCCTGATCTACCCATTTTGCAGTTTTCAGTACAGTAACGCTCTGTATCAGATTTCGTTTGCTGACGACTTTTTTCAGCTTGACGCTTTTTCTTGGACTTGCGTGGTGCTTTTTTACAACTTACTTTGGATGATGGCTGGGTTGATGGCTGGGTTGATTCAATACTGTCAGATTCCAGGGTGATATCAGACAAGTCAACTTCAGAGTTGCTGTTACTTAGAGTTCTCACCAATGATTTAAAAGGAGAGGTAACCATGTCGATGATGGAACTGGTCACGGAATTGGTCACGGTGGAAGGTGGTGGAGATGAACGACTTACCTCCGCCAGTCGATCTTGGACACGGTTGTTCAGGGCGTTGCCGATGTAGTGGCACACTGTTTTGATAGAATCGGCTGCAACATTCGGTAACAGTAACATCATTTCAGCATTTAACTCGTTAACAAGTGGCCATTTGCTGAACGATTTCAGTTCGTGAAAAGACATTTTGTTGACTTTATCCAGGTATTTTGCTTTCATTTGCCGCTCTATATTAGTCCGGCAGCCAGTGGGGTAAACCTTGCTTTGTGGTCTTAAGTTTTTTTCTTGGTGGATTTCGTTTGTCAAGACCACCACAATAAGAAATATAATTACTGGCCCTCTGTCAGCATTGAGCAATTTGAGAAAATTAGCATAATCAAAATGGCCGCCAGCTTATTGCACTTTGTATGAGAAAGAAGACTCAAATGGCTTTATACATATTGTAATTTTGTTTTTCTCGTTCAATCACCAAACAGTTGCTGACGGCAAACTGGAACATAAATATTGGCATATATTATTTGAATGACATGCTAATTTGCATAATTTCAAGATGGCA
The DNA here is from genome assembly GCF_041260155.1 of Ptychodera flava. Taxonomy (NCBI): domain Eukaryota; kingdom Metazoa; phylum Hemichordata; class Enteropneusta; family Ptychoderidae; genus Ptychodera; species Ptychodera flava. The sequence goes on from NC_091939.1 coordinate 7,582,903, forward strand.
GCTAGCTGTAAACATGTCTGGCAGCCAGCTGCCAGTGGGTAAACCTTGCTTTGTGGTCTTAAGTTTTTTGCTTGGTGGATTTCGTTTGCCAAGACCACCACAAAAAAAAGTATAGCTACTGGCCCTCTGTCAGTATTGAGCAATTTGAGAAAATTAGCATAATCAAAATGGCCGCCAGCTTATTGCACTGTGTATGGGAAAGAAGACTCAAATGGCTTTATACATACTGTAACTTTGTTTTTCTCGTTTAATCACCAAGCAGTTGCTAACGGCAAACTGGAACATACATGTTGGCATATATTATTTGAATGACATGCTAATTTGCATAATTTCAAAATGGCGGCCAGCTGAAAACAATTCTTTGTTAAGCGTAACTCTACATTATTATCTTTTACTGTACTTTGTGCAGTTATTTAACACAGTAGCTTTTACATCACTGTTTTAATAGTTGCATGTACATAAACTTCTTTTTCTGTTGCAAATTTAATGTTGATAATCAGACATGTAAGCAGCCGACAAGTTTAGCCTTCGCCCATTGTCAAGTACTTGTCTGTTTACTCGTAAAAAGATATAAACTGATGACGACAGTGTTCTAGTAATTGTGTTTCACTCTCCCAAGAGCCTCTGTTATGTTTCTAAGTAATTAGTGATCTTTATGCCTGTACTAAAACCAACCTGAATTGTGATTTTCTAACCGAAACAATGATTAAGTGAGGTAGGAACATTTTCCTAGCTCGACTATCAATGAATTTTATGTACATTTGAGAAAAAAACGTTGTGATTTACACTACTTTCGAGGTTGATATGGAATCTGCTGATGTCATATTGAATCCATGATCAGTCACACTTTGTGTATCAGAAAAAGACTATGGGTTTGGAGTATAATGATTTATAGAAGATATTTCCAAAGTTACTCGGGTTCTCTAGAGGTAAAAAGGGGAAGGCAGCTCAACACATTATACTATTTTTGAGGATGTTCAGTTTTTTCGTATGTTACTCTTAATATGTGTATTTTTGGGGGGTAATTTATTTTTGGATGTACTATGACGATTCGTCGTTCGGTCTGTAGTGTCAAAATCAATTGTGATCCATTTTAACGTGCATTTCGAAACTCTTAAATGTGAGTTCTTCTTCAGTCTCTTAATATTGTTATCCTTATTTTGTTCGTGTATGACCTCCAGAATTACATTTGTTCATTTAGTAACGAAACTATTATTGATATATTTGGATCTAACTCCAATCCATTGTGAGATTGTATTGTCTGTGTATGGCCTGTTTTTCTTTGGATGTTGTTGAACTCTCTTGTTCTTTAGTGATGTGTTTATTTGTTTGTTTGTTTTTCTCTTTTTCGTTGATCCTTTGCGTCCATTTTGGCTCTTACTACAAGTAATTCATATTTTAAGTTTTGTTTCGCTTGTATGCTATTATTGGTTTTTCAGGGAACAAAAACTGAAAGCGTTCATCGCTTTCAATTATTTTCCATTTCATTGTTAGTGCTTTTATATCGTTTGTTCTAATTTGTGGACTGTAGTTGGTTGCGTATGTATATTAGTTTTGTTATTATTGATTTTCCCTAGTTTGAGGTACGATTCGCACTTTGTGTGTCCAGCTTCCTTTTTCTGATTGTGCGATTTCTGTGGTCTTATAACCTTGTTTTTGTTTTGTTTTTGTTTTTTGTTGAAAATTCAACTTTCTTGTCAAAGTCTTGGTTATTAGTATATGTTGTTACACGGGCATATCTCAGCAATTTACAGTAATTAAACCAGTAAAAATACCTTTTTGGGTCGCACCAGTTTCTGGCTAGATATTGAAATGGTCCGTTGTTTTGGTGCGAGTTTTTGTGTCGAGAATTCTCCCTTTATTGTATCGTTGGCTTTGTAAATCATTAATAACACTTTGAGGAGAATACTCTATTGTACTTTTGAAAGTTTAGTGTAACTTCTTGATGTTAGCCATAAATTCACATTCAGCTCAGTTTCTGTTCCCGTATAGATCATGAAAACATCATCTCTGAATTGTTTCCAAAAGGAAAGTCTGCTTCAGTGTAGTTTAATGACCTCAGTTTCAAGATTGTAGAATGTTGTATCAGCGATTTCCGGCGAAACTGGTGATCCCAGGCTACAGCCACAAATCTGTTGGTAGACGTTTCTGTTAAATTCAACTGTGTTATGTTGCAGAATTATTGTTAGTAATTCTTTAGTGGAACGCTTCGATCTTTTCTTTATATTTTACAGCTGTAATTGATAGTTGATACTGAATCAAGTGCGTTTGTGACAGCTTGCTTCAGTTTGTGGAGTATTTGTGTACATCGAGATTACATCCAGAGTGACTAGTAATGCATTATGTTGTATTGTTATCTTGCTTAGTTTGTTGGTAAAGTCTGTTGTGTCTTTAATGTACATTGGCTGGTTTTGTACAATCAGTTTTAAGAAATAGTCTATCTTATGTATTTCTATATTTTGTGTGTTGGGCTAGAGCAGCCATAAATAATTTGGACCGTGACGACAAATGAATTTTGCTGATGCTGGTGACTTTTTTAATTTTAAGAGTGGATACTGCATTGGTGTGCATATTATGTGTATTCAAGGGATCATGATATTTGAACGTATCATTTGTCTATTTGTTTATTTTAGTACATGTCCGTGTAGTTTTCTGGTTGTGTTGTCGCTGTCATTTACATGCACTTTTGTATCGTAATCTCTTTTGGCTTAAAAGTCCGTGACTTTCTTCAATGTAATCAGTTTAATTTTATATTGCTATTCGATTTCCCCTGTCTTTATCTAATTGTTTTATGGCAATGTTATGGTTCAATTTGATAGTGTTTTAATGGCATTTTTTCTGCCTATGTTATGTTAGATTTGGTTGTATTGAAATGAATTTCGGAATTTTTCAGGGATAAATTTTAAGCCTCTATTCAATGTTATTTCAGGAGATAATAGTTTAACACAATTGGAACTAATTTGGGATAATTCGATGGTGATGTAATGTCGATTTAATCTTCAAATGTAATCTAACCTGCTTTTCTTATATATTACACACTTGTTCTTATAAGTAATTTGCGATACTGCAACATTCAGCTATATGGCACCGAACACTTTTCAGAAATTCGCAAATTATGAAAATCCAATTATCCCAACTTAGTTCCAATCGTGCTGTTCATATTCCGAGAGATATTTTAATATATTTAGAGTTCTTAGGGATTTGTATTTGGTACGCCTGTTTGCGTCTTATTTTTTGTTTGTTTCTTTAATTAATTCGTTTCTTTTGCTTTCAATGTCAGAGAAGATTTCCTCAATCTGTTACATTTTCTCTGTGTGTATTTTGAATATGATGGCCTGGCCATCGTATTTCAATGGTAGTTCTTTTGCTGAAAAATTTGGTGGCCCTGAAAAAGAGCCCTTTGGTTTGGTATGGGGAAGTACGTAATAACTTATATTTTGAGTTTATGTGTAAGTTGTTATTTGACTTCTTCTTCAAAACGTCCGATGAGCTTCTTTGCTTGTTGTATTTGGTCTCTTTCTATTAGAGATTGTATTCCTTGTAAGACTGTTGTGGTATTTTCGTTTGCCAGTTATTGGACCGGTTATATCTGTGTTCGGGCACGTGTATAATGTTGAGAGAGCTGTATGAAACACGGAGCCTACTTTTACCTCCTTGTAGACTTTTTGTTTCGCCATAGTGTCCCAACACTGTATCCAAAATTATAGAAGACGAAAATATTAAACATATTACGAGAAACACAGGAAAACACTGAATATCCGCAAAAATAGTATTGTGTATGGAGCTGCCTTCCCCTTTACCGCACCAATTCATTTAGCATTCCTGTAGCATTTTTCTTATCTACTTTGATACAGTTCAAGCTTCCCTATAAAATATGGTTTATGTGTTAATTTATGCAAATTAGTATTTAAATTTATTCATCTATGATTACTAACCTTTTTTTTAGTTGAAGCACCAATAGAAATGTGCTTTTACTAGCAGACTTTAACAATATTAAAGCCTACTTCTACTGCTTTCAATGGTAATTTGTGATAATTTTGTGTTAATTTATGCAAATTAGTATTTAAATTTATTCATCTATGATTACTAACCTTTCTTTGTTGAAGCACTAATAGAAATGTGCTTTTACTAGCAGACTTTAACAATATAAAGCCTACTTCTACTGCTTCCAATGGTAATTTTTGATAATTTTGTGTTAATTTATGCAAATTAGTATTTAAATTTATTCATCTATGATTATTAACCTTTTTTTTGTTGAAGCACTAATAGAAATGTGCTTTTACTAGCAGACTTTAACAATATAAAGCCTACTTCTACTGCTTCCAATGGTAATTTGTGATAATTTGGCGGCCATTTTGTTTATGCTAATTATCTAAAATTGCTCAATACTGACAGAGATCCAGTAACTATTTTTTTCACTTTGGTTATCTTGACTAGCAAAATCCGGTTTAAAAAAAACTTAAGACCCTAACACAAGGTTCAGCACAAAAACTGGATTTGGCTGCCGGACTATGTCCAACGGTACCCTGGATTCACTGGTGACAGATCTTTGTGTTGACATCTTAATTTGCAATGCAAATGATTTGGGAGACAATACAAGTTTCCCGCCACACCAGAGAGTTTGTGTTGTACTTTTCGTTCACCCGTGTGGTGAAGAAAGATAGCGAAATTCAGACAAAGAGATGACACTTACAGTTCAAAATCGGGTGCAGGGTATTAAGAACAGTTTCATATACGAGTCCTTGTAGCATACAAGTCGAGAGCACCAGATCTAAAGCGAAATCGAGCAAAATTTTCAAGAGCAGTAGTCGACGAGCTGTGAACTTACTGACATGCGCAAACCGGAATATTTCTCTGCCATTGGTGGAGCTCATATAACTCATGGCTAGAAGGGTTAGATTTAGATGGGTGAGATTCTTGAATCTCAAGGTGAATACATGATGGTGTAAACGTTTGAAATAGGGTCATTTATTAGATCTAAGTCTTGCTGATTTCCACCTGGGTTATCCATTTCAAACTGTGACCCGAAACCGCAACAGGGTATTCACAGCTACACGAAATCATACTAAACTGTCACCTTACTTTCATTCATTTCTTCTGTATCAGTTTTATGAAAAACATACCAAGCAATAAATAATGTTTATTCGATCATATTTATTTCTAGGCACCCCTAAGAATTCAAGTAGATGCCAAACTTATTTCGCACTTTATTTTTAACTTAGTATTTCTGGTTACAACGGTATATTTCCGGTATCAATGATCTAGCATTTAGAAAAAATTCATCTACTGATTTTTGCCTGCATTCCGTTGTATTCATTCATGAATTTAGTATTTGAAATTTTATTATAACAAATAACACCATTTACTACACCGCTTTCTGGTTCTTGAAGGTGTCATCATTTGTTTTGAGAGAGTGGAGGTGCCATAGCTACAGAAAAGTGACTTTGTGTTGAAGAATAGGATGATGTGAGTCATCGCTAAAGGAACGAGTCAAGTGTTGAATTTTATGACCTGAAATAACACAGAAGTGTTGAAAATGATATCTGTCAACAAAGAACAGTACAAAGGTCTATCCTGGATAGCTTTGTGGAAATGCGTCAGAACTTTCCCTCATTCAATCTTTGCTTCATCAACATTATTTTTTGTGAGTTATATTTATACATTTATAGGCAAAACACTTGATCATGCAGTTGAAAATGATCAATTTATTAAAACCTAAGTTTAAGACAATGACTTTCTATATTTTTGTTGGCATGCCCTGTCATAAAAACTGATGGTACAAATATCAACATATACACTCTGTAGGTAATCAGACCTACCAATTTTTTCAAACCCATCCTGAAACTTTCACTCATTTTATTTTATATGTTTTGCTCTAAATTCTACATAAAACTCACCATATTTCGTGAGATATAAGCTAATGCATTAAAAAGTGAAAGTGTATATTTTGTTTTCTTACATGTCCTAATATACATGATAAATTCAGCTGAAAATAGAGGCAATAAACCGATGAATGGATATGCTTGATAGCCTACCATGCACCCATAAGTGTTCCTGTAGTTAACATTAGATTCGTGTTTCTATAAATTGAGATTAAAGTGTCAGTAAGGTGTTGTCTCTCAACTTTCTTGGAACATTTATGAATATAAAACATGGAGTTATCATCATCCAGGTCATTGTTCGAAAGTGTTTGGGCAGCAACAGATGCAAATTATCGGCCTGGGCCTCACAATCCCAGCCTTCGATCGACTATTCAGCCACGCGATGCTGCGCTGCGAGAACTTCTCACAACTATATATAGGTAGTCAAGTATGGTGTTTATTACATACCTCGATGTGAGTGCAAAATTGTGCAATCTATTTGAATAGGAACATCCGGGGAGTTAGCGGGCCGGTGAACGATGTACTGACCGGTTTCTATGGTTACCCGGTCCAGTGAAGCTCTTCGACGTTTTCGACGTCAAGGTACACGCTTTACGCTAGATGTAAAATATCCATGCGCGCACCGCTATTTTGACTTTCGTTAAAATCCATTTGATGCTGGTCGATAATGGTAAAATTGCTTGAGAATGCCCTACCCTGAATGTCATATTTATAGCATCAACTCCTCGCAGCAGGAGACAATTCGCCCTCCTGGCGTCGGGCAAATTGTCACCTGCTCTCGGGCACATAAACCCATGTATTCAGGCAATAATATATAATGCAGACTTCCTTCCTCATGTGGGGTCAAACATGGCCATGGTACAATGCAATGTTGTATGATAAGCTATGTGTGAACTAAATCGGGAAGCAAGTTTGATTGATCATGTCAAAGCTGTAAAAAACGGTATCGGCCGACCAATATCAGGGCTTATTTCATCGATAACGAAAGATGTCCATCAAACGTTATCGGGCCTCGAAGGATCGATATCAGTTCTCTTCACATGATACTAGAAACGCGTATATCCGACGACGGCACACGCGTACTTTACATGCCCAGTCAGCAACTTGAGCGAGGGTTAGAAAAAACCTCTGTGAAAAATGTAAAGATTTACGGAAAAATCGACATTTTGTCTCACAACTTTACAACTCCAGTAGCCGTATGAAAGCCGACTTAGCGAGGGAAGTACGGCTCATTGTACGGTACGACGGCATAACTATGCACATGTATCCCCACCCCGTGCCCCGCCGGCCGCGGCCCTTCGCTTTCCACGGCCTTGATAGAAAATGCTATACGCCTATTAAGATGAGCGATGTTACTTCTACAACTCTCCAAAGAAAGTATGTAAAGTTCTATCTCGGAAAATACTATTTTGCTGGATAATTTGTCCCGTCAATAGAATTTTTGTGAGGCGGGCAAAGGCGTGAAATTGCGAGATCTCGCGAGACTACGGCATTTTTCGTGAAAAATATGAATTTTTAGCGTCTAATCATAACCCTAAAAACGGAGAGGTTTTACGTCACGAAGGCGATCGAAAGACGCCACCATCGGCGAAACTCAGAGTTCCTCTTGGTCGGAGAACTATATCTCTGTAGGTTTGGGGAGGGGGATGGCCAAGATACTGAAATGCATTTTTTCGTGTTCTAAAGTTTGACATTTTTTATATTTTTCATAACATGTATAATGCATGTCTTATAGAAATTTCTACTCTTTTTCGGTTGATGTGACTAGTTTTCTTTAAAATGTCTCAATTAGCATGTGTAAGCAACTTTAGTCTGAAGATTTTTTTTTCCTTTTTGGCCATCCTTCCAAGATCTAATGTACTAGCTCCAAATGATGATGTTCCCCATTCGCAAATTACTGTACGTCATGTTACAGTAGAATATACAGACGAGACGAATTCGCTTGTTTCTCTCGATATCTGTCATATTAACTATCACATGCTCGAAAAAGCTCGCTCAATTTATCGTGCAAAGCACGCCGTTTGCTCTGAAAGTTTAATTCGCGTAAGTTCATATCGGATCGGAGCAATTTTATTTCTTGCAAGTTAAACCGATTTATATATAGATCAATTTCTTCAAATCGTGGTTGTTGAATTACGTGTATAAATTGTTTACATTTTTTTTTATTATAACTGGCAAATTTTTTCGCCCTTCCAAGATGTCTCAATTTTCTTGCCCAGTTACTTTCGGAACAGAGTAAAACAATGTTTACTGATTATGGTTAACAAAGACAATAAAAACAGAACAATATATGAAATCACAGATATAAATGGAAATACTTTATGAAAGTCTCATAAGACAGCTTAAAGTGAATTTTATTTAAAAAATATACACTTCATAAATTACTATGCCGTTTGATTTTTCAAGTACTGCATTGATATGCACACACCAGTCACTAATCGTGGTACCAGACGAAAAAACTGGATTAAATACATCGAGTCTTGACTTTTCAAAGTATGGACGAACGAGTTTATTGCAAAAGCTATTGCAGTTTGTTGTGTTTTTTTTCACACGACTTAGGAAGGGTAGAGCGTTACAAACGCGAAATATGCACGCAGTACGTGTCGAATACCTATGTATTCAAACATCACACATTCTTTCCGAGTGACACTCATGCTTGTTGCTGACTGAATGTATTTTAACAAGGTGCATTCGTGCAAATGGACTCTATTCTTTCGAGGTAAAATCTCCATGGCAACGATACATATCCCAAAGTAAATGGTTCGACGCAAATAACTGGGAGGAAAACATGTTTTTGATGCAATGAACACGATCACAAATCACTGGACCGTCTATGCTGTTCATGCTGCCGTAACGATATGGCTTATCAGAATCCGATCAAGCATAGACAAACAGAGTTTCTCTACTGCCTATGGTCCAAGCCTACTGGGAAACTTGGCAAAATATTGCCTCCTTGGGCATGGTGATTTTGTTATGTACGCTCAGACTAACTTACCAATGCGTTAATAACGCATCGCATTTCCCAAAGTGCTTGGGAGGAAACGTATTTTTAGGACCAACTTCAATCCGTTACTGATAAATTACCTGTCAACAATTTGAATTTTACATAATTTCAATTCTTATTTCGGTAGCGACTCAACATTGATTTTAGTAATCCATGCAGCGATGCGGAATTTAGCCTTCAACAAAAGTTGTTCGAAACCAACAAAATGCCGTCAGCCATAAGCTTACACGATTATAAGATTAAGTCTGCCTCACCAAACTGATCGAAATGTTACATCATATCGTTTGAACTTTCAGCTACAGTATTTGTGTTATTAGTTGCTTTCCACGGACATAGCAGCTTAAAATATCCTTTTATCATTTATGCCATAAACTCAGAAACTGAAAACAAACATTGCTGTTAAATTTTGAGAAAGATTCTTCTTGAATTAGCTTCTGTTTCATACGATGTGTTTGAATTTGACTCGACTCTGACCGTGGTTAACATGAAATAAGAACCAGTACAACAAATCAACACAAACCGATAAATCAAAACGAGATGACATATCTTGTTTCGTTCACGATGGAATGCACAGCATCTCACACCCCTCCCCCGTTCTGTCTACGAATTATATCTGTGATATAATATGCATCAATCTCCGCTCTTATCCCAACTACTTCGAGTAACACTATCGAGAAGTGATCTCTTTGAACGAATTCTAAATAAACAAATTCTTGTAAAAGGATAATGGATCGTTGGACTGCTAGGATATGTGTCACTATTTAAAGTCATTTAGCAGGTTTTTACTCCAGAGAAAAAAGACGATGCCCCGTATACCAAGTTGGAGCATTGTATACAAATTCGTATTATTGCTAACTTCATGTTTTAATTTGCCAGCACTGGTTTGCTTTCACATATTTTGTTCTGTAATGCTTGGTACTGCCCATGCGGTTTTTTTCAAATCTTTACCGGAAAATATCTCTGTACAAGGTTTTAAGTTTGGGCATTTCTTACGAAGGTCAACCTCAATAACGAATTCCAGGTCAGTCTTTGGGGGTAACGACCCCGCAATTTCTCACCCAATGATCACAACTGTCCTGGCATCAAGTTTTCAGCCGCTAGATCTACCGACAGGGCGACAGTGAGAATTATGGGAGGAAACGTTTCTATGGCAACAGTACCGAATCCATTGATCGGACAGGAAACAGACAATTCGGAATATCTGCTGGATTTTAATCTGCAGCTGACAGATTTCCATTCCGTCTGTAGCAAATTCACGTCGCTTTCAGTTTCCACAAAACAGGTAGAGAGACGTACGGCGATTTCCTTCACAATTGAACGATATGAATGCTCAAAGCGTCACTGCCCGTGTGCATTCAGTTGTAAACTGATAGAGCTACTTTCGCGGGCTGACTGTGACAGAGGTAAAATGTAAATAACTATGACAGCTTTATAGCTTTAGATAAAGTCCGCTGTTCATTAAATGTGTCTAAAAGAAATGGGCGATTTGATTAAAGGGCTTTAAAATCTTTGATTAAGTAACAGTGTGTTTTCCACATGACTTGCAGGCATAATTATATTAAATTTGAACTGGTTAACTTGTTTGGACATAATTCATGATTGTATACGGGTGTATCAGTAAGACTGTCGTCAGATTGCGGCCAAATTTTCGAAAATTTTGCAAAACAGGCACCTTTGCCGATTGAAATTTCGGATAAACTGCCTAAAATTATCGAAAACGAATTGCTCATCAGTGTGAAGAATTCAATGTCATTTCCACACTCAAACAAATATGCTATTTTTTCATCTTCAGACAGTATTTCAGACACTCAAATTTTACAAGATTTTGCAGGTCAGCTACGTGTGTGCATTCATTTTTAAATCTGTCGGGTAATCAGGGGTAAACACAGGGCCAGGGTATAGCGGCCATTTTGAATGTCAAATATCTATAATTTTATAAAAAAAAGTTTTTTCTCTTATCCCAAACGCTGTATGATTATTCCTTATTTTTATTCTTGAACATGAAAGAGAATGGTTTACAGTTATTTGAGCAAAACTCTAAAATATTCGAGGCGCCTTTTAATCGAAGAAACAAGAAGTGATAGATAAGTGATTGGCATAGCATTAGGATCGAGATAATCTCCTTTCCTAGCGTGAAAACTATTTTTATTAGATGCACAAGCTGTTCCACAAAATATATGTACATAAAATTAATCACCCAGTCAGTATGTGTTTGCAGGGTTCTGAGTCGTTATGTATGCTATGATGACTTTATGTTGATCTGTATGAGCAGACATGAAGGTCCATACAGCTGTTTCGATTGGTAGATATCTATACTAGTTTATTCAGTCTGTATACGGGTGAATTAATCACCCCCCCCCCTCCCACCTCCCCTGATTCAACGATTCGGGAGCCCTGAAACGGGTTTTGCAGTCTGAGTTCCACTTTTTGGGCGTCCAAGGTGTCTATTTGTCTATTAGAGCAGTTGTGAAAAATCACCGTCGTGAAGATACGTGTAAGGAATCCGCAAATTGCCATTTACTTTTAGTAAGATGGCAGAGAACACATTCGAGCGATTTAGATCAGAGAGATACGCGTGGCAAGATCGCCTTCTCGGCGATTAAATAGTAACACGTTAGCAAGTGTGTGTATAGTATCACAGTAACGAGAATCAGAGATATATAGTAAAACACAGTTAGCGTCGCCATTTACAAGAAATGATGTGACGGGTAAGTGTACATTCAAAGACTTGAGAAATCTGGAGAATAGAAAATGATTGAGTTGTAATCCCTCAAGTTTATACAACTCCAACCCTTACATAATCTGGATAGCATATATTGCATTTAGTGTCAAGGACTCCCATTGACAAACATCAACTTATCGCGACACAAACGACAAAGCCTAATGATTTATGGTTATTTATGTTTTAAATTCATGAGAATTGTGCATTTCGATCAGGACACAGTTCCGCCGTCGTCTTTCTTCGGCCCAATAGTCCAAGTTCAACAGAGTAATTTTCTTCGATAGTTTAGTAAGTAGTCGCCGCGAAGGATAAAACCTCCCATGAGACATGTTCTTTTCACGCTTTAACAGATTGCTATGGTAATTGCAGGTACTTTGTACCGCAAAGAAATCAATACATGTCAATTTCATCTAATCCAATACCATCAGTGGAACCGCTTTATCGCCCATCGCGTCCTTAATCAAACTGTTCCGAAGACTAACAGGCTCAATTTAATCCCATCACCATATATCACGTCACAAGCTCCTTTCACGCCCTGTTAGTTGTCCGCCCGTGATGCGGAATACGAAAATATTGATCTTCTTGTACTTTCGCTTATTATTGCGACGATAGTCAATAGTACCCGAAGTTGACATGACAACTGATCATGAAAGCAACCCCGAGTCACGTCAGTTTGTCGGAAAAAAAGACAAATGGCATTGATATATTCAGGAAGCAATATTTCTGGCAAAACTGCCTCGATCTTATTTCTACTTCCGTATTTATTGATTCACACACGTACGACGTGGGGGGGGGGAGGGCTTATGTCCATGCAGATACATCAGACATGCCTGGCCCAATTTCTTTCAAACTTGGCACAAGGATAATACACTATAGCATACATGTAGGTGTCGATTTGTTTTGTGATACGACCCAATGGCCGCTAGGCAGCCGTTTTCTTGAGATTTGTTAATGTCCGGAGCCATTACTAAGACATGCCTAGACAGGTTTCTTCTAAAAATTGGTACAAGGACAAACAGACTATGACTTACATACGCATGTCAAATGTATTCATGATGCAATCAAATATGGTCAGGTGGTCATTTTCTTGCGATTTTGTCATGTCCAGAGCCATTACTGTAACATGCCTAGACTGAGTTCTTTTAAACTTGGCAGAAGGACAACACAGTGTGACTTAAGTGGGCACGCCCGATTTCTTCATGACTGGATCCAATATAGCCGCCAGGCAGCCATTTTGTTCTGATTTTTCATGCTCATTTTCATGTTCATTACGTACAAGATGGCATGTAGTGTTTTTCATCGTGACAGAATCCAGTAGTTTTTGATTACGTGTTTAAATATATCGTAATTCACATACGCATTTTGGTGAATGCATGTTTGTATCTGTAGGGTGTTTGTTTATCGAATAAAAATGAAGGACTCTCTGTCAGCATTTCTACTTTGTATCAGGGCATATGCAGATAGAGTGGATGTTTTTTATTACTGTTGTCCTTGTTGTTGTTGTTGTTGTTGTTGTTGTTAAATTAGTTACAATCGTGTTTGAGGGGAAACCGTCGTCGGAACTGCGCCTGTGCGAGGTTGTTGTTTACAAACAATGTATTTCGTGCACGATATCTAGATGCATCTCATCATCATAGCTGCAACATTTAAATTATACGATGTAGGTTATGACAGACATGTTTTTACTTTCATCAATCACCATCGTACCTTGGATACAGTGTTCACATTGGTCGTATGGGTCCCATACGACCTTTGAACGCAGTTCTGACGATTGTATCTTTCAGCAGGTAACTATAAAAACTTCAAAATACTATCCTCCTACACTCTGTGGTATACATATAAATACTTTTGGGCGTGTTGTAATTGAAATATGAAAACATGCTAGTTAAACGTGATTTGTTCGATCGCGCAGATCACAAAAGGACTGTAGCATTCACTGAATCTACATTCGTTCCTTTTCTGAGTGACCTGATTTTGATATTTGACCCATCTCTTGAAAGGTCATATAATGCTCTTTTGACCTCAGTCGCAGTCTGATTTCAAGGAATTGATCGGATCGATCGGATCGATATGCATAGTAATTATGAATGCATAATTTGACTAGACCAGGAGGAATTGCTATCAATACATTAGCGACGTACATACGTAAGGGTTACATCGCTCTGCATAGTATGCTCTGCCAGGCTCCCAATTCCTTGTCAAGACAGATGGTGTCCTTTGCAGGCTTTCCAGATATACGTGAGTGTTTCCAACCCTTTTCATTTGCTTTTTATGAGTACGTTTCGTTGCTTCAGTGATAATATGCAGCTATTTCAGATAACCGTCAGTTTCATTCGTTCTTCAGTGGCAGTTAATTTTTGAGCCATATTTCCGTTATTTTTCAGATTTTTAAATAAGCACATTCCTCTTTCCTCTCCTTCTTCCTAAAGTATGTTGCAATACAAATGACTATTCTGGTGAACTCACCGCATCGTGTACAATAAACAATGCTATTTAAGGAAAACGATCGTCGGAACTGCGCCTGTGCGAGTTTCTTGTTTACAAACAATGTATTTCGTGCACGATAGATGCACCTCATTATCATAACTGCAACATTTAATGTAGATTATAACAGAAATGATTTAAGTTTCATTTATCACCATCGTACCTTGGATACAAGTGTTTACATTGTTTATATGGGTCCCATATGACCTTTGAGTGTTTGCCAAAACAATCACATTATTATACATATTTGGTAATTGAAAAACATATTTTCCAAGAAATGTCAGACAACTGATGAAAATGTAGCTTGTCGCTTGGCCGAGACAAATCAAGTTGCAGTGCTTTAATCTACATGTTCGGTCTGTCGCCTGTGATACTAATTATATAGATTTAATGATAATAACGAACTTTGCATCTTCATAAAAGCAACCAACTGACTGTATTTTTGTTCTTGGTTGTAAACTTGAAGAACGCAGGAACCGAGGTCACATTTTCATGAATGATTTAGCATGTATAGTAGACTATTGCTTTTGAAACTTCTGGTGACACAAATGTGGTATAATCGAAATTGTGCTACTTTTGCTGGCTGAAAGCAATCAATATTAAGCTAAGCGTCACGTCATCATATTCGAAGTGCTTCCTTTCATTATCTTGAAAGCAAATGATACACTACTCTGAGCTAACAATAAAAGCGATCTATCACAATATTGCACACTTGTATAAATTACGTAAAGATGCCGCTACTGTGTCGGCAGACTCCTTTTTTGAGAACTAATTTTGATTTCAAAACGTGCATGAAACAAAAAAGTAAAGATGGGATATTGCAGCCCCTTTTAAGCAAAAGTATTTTTTTATTAAAAATAATAAAATAATACAACAAAGTAAAGATGGAATATCAAGTTGCAGTGCTTTTAAGCAAGCGTAATGAGCGGGATCGAATCATAAGTCCACAATCTTTGCTAAATTGGTGTTTGTCAGCTTTGATTCCGTGGATCAAAGATCACAAACCATGCAAAAAGCTGTTTGTGTGTATTTTGTTGTACTCAAGAGCTTGTCTCGGTTACCCAGACTGCTTTGCGGGGCTCCCATCTGAAATAAAATGATCATTTGGTCCAATATTCAACGCAGTGCTAGGGGTGAACTTGGCCGAGATAAATCTATGATTGGTTGTAACAAGCTCACGGAAATTCTTTGTTGGATATGATTGGAAAATGGAAACCGCTTTCGCTAAATTACTCCACATAATTAATGCATCCGTCGTGTGCCATACTACATGTATTGTTGGATCGAACATTAACCCGCAACGTATGATTAAAAGACCTTGGTGTTTTTGAAATCACTTTGAAGGCATTCATTGATGTTTTCTAACGACCACATTTTGTTTTGTTTCGCTCCTGGATAAAGTAAATATTGTGAAAGAGCCATGCAGCGCGGATTTGACAGCTGTACTATTGTTTGAGAAAAGTGTGCCATTTCAAGGTGGTCGATATTTCAATGTAGCTCTGTCTAATTACATCCCGTGTCCTTACTGCCAATTAACGTACATTTATGCGGTCACAAACTCGCCTGCATCATAGAAATTCTCTTTACACCATATTTTTATGTACAGATAGAGTTGTACTGCGCGTATAGGTCTGGTCTTTACCTTTTTGTATGTATTTCTGAACGTCAGATTGTATGATGTCGACATCACGAAACCTTGCGTCCCAAATAAATTGCGTTACCTTACATGTACACTTCTTTGTTTTAAATATTCTGTTTCCATAAAACTCCGACTGATTTGATTTTTAAAACCAGAAGTTACAATATGTGGAATCTTGTACAATAATACCTGTACGAGCGTCAATTTTATTGCATGTGTGATTTTTTCTAATGATGTTCATCAACAAATCACACAAGGGCAGTTGTGAGTTTGCACCTGCCTAGGTGGTATACAATATGTTTGACACAAAGGGACTTCTCTACACGTGGAAAAAACACTATCCCGCAAACCACTGTCTATTTATATTCTTCCCTACTGCTGACGAGTCAGTAGATTTGTTAGGAATACCCCAGGTCACTCCATATGGTTTATTCATCCTAATAAATGGTGATATAACCATCGCACCAGTTTTCTTTTTTATGGGTTCATAAAACTCTACAGAGAAATCCGACACAGCATGAGATTCAAAACACTCTTTTCATTTACTGTTATTGCAATCTCACTTTTTTCACGTCGATAGCTACTGCAACACATACTCGCTTCGTTTGATTGTGAGTGTAAACTATTTAATGCGAAATAGCAGGGCTGACATTTTCGTCTGCCGCAGCTTTGGTTCAATAAAAACCAATCAACGCTGAAAACACTATAGAAAAACTCTTGAAAAACGTAGTTAAGTGGGTCTAGGGTAGGATTTTTAATATAAACTGTTTCTCAAACCAATAACAGCTGTCATATTCACTGTATTTTTGAATCGCTACCTGTATACCGTTCTTATTTGGTCGATCGTTCACTTCTACTTACACTATATATTGTCCAAAACCTCCCCACAGGTTTGATACTCCAAAAATTATGGATATCCAACTAAAACTAAGGAAAAGTTCTTCACAATATCACATGTATCAAACAAAACTTGAACTGAGAATAGATTAGTAATTTTTACTAAGAGTTTGTTTAGTCAAGATTTCATTATAAATTGTTTATTTTTCATTCCCAGTATGTGCATAAGTAACGGACGGAGGTTTATAATTTGAAAACAACAGTATCAGGCGCCATTGCTTTGATGTTTCTAAAGACAGATGATCTCTTAATCATTGTAGTTGAAAAGAGAATTATGTAGGTTGGTTACTTGAAGGAAATCTGTACTAAATACCCTCGGTTGTTGTTAATCCAGCCTTTATTTTTTTCCAACGTAGGTGAATTGTAAAGATATTAGAAACTATATTGCAAATCAATGCTGTTAGACCTTTCGACTACTAGAAGGCCTAATTGATTCTCAGGCATGTCCACCGTTGTAAAATGTTAGTCACAGTATAGTCAATTATAATTATACATGTATTAAGATATGACTTGGTATGTTTCATATTGCTTGGTATTGTTCACCGACATTCAGTCATTTTTTGTGGCGACATTAAGTTCTGCTTTGCGACCACAGGCGCTCCTTAGTTGGGTAGTCTTCTATGTGGATCGATTTTCGGATCGATCTATTGATCCCGTAGTCGATATGCCCGCCACTGCAACCTAAATACTCACAAGGTGTGCAACACAGTCACTCGAAAAACACACCACCCGGTTTGTAAACTGGCCGTGCGCTCGCACAAAACATTCAGAACTACACTCCCATATACCTAGTTGGATCACAAATTTACCCATCTCGTCGAAAATCACGCCGATGAATGTGTTGCTCGCATCATCTTGAAGAAATCGGCCGTGTTTTGAGACCAAGCGCAGTGAAATGTGGCCTGCAGAATTATTCTACCATAGGATGTAATTTTTTCCACTACTGATTGGGTAATCAACGGCCAAAACAAAGGTCATGGCAAAACGTCACTGGTGTAGTATAGTTGAACCAATCAGCAGTGGAAAAAATGACGTCATATGGTAGAATCGTTCTGCAGGCCGCATTTCACCGCGCTTGGTCACAATTTTCACAAAACACGGCCGGTTTCTTTAAGATGACGCGAGTAACATATTCATCGGCGTGATTTTTGAGGAGATGGTTAAATTTGTGATCCAACTAGGTATATTGGAGTGTAGTTCTGAATGTTTTGTGCGAGCGCACTGCCAGTTTACAAATCGGGTGGTATGTTTTTTGAGTGACAGTGTTGCACACCTTGTGAGTATTTAGGTTGCAGTGGCGGGCATATCGACTACGGGATCAATAGATCGATCCGAAAATCGATCCACTTAGCAGACTACCCAACTAAGGAGCGCCTGTGTTTGCGACAGACAACATTGTTGTGACCTGACGAGATCTGCCGTTGTCGTGTAATACGTTCCAATACGGCTGAGTGGCGTTGAATGGTTGAACCGTGCGCCACAACAAGTCGTACGCGGGCTCTACAACGGAAAAGACATACGGCCTCACAATAGCCTGGGTGGGTACTTTCATAAAATGGTAAACAGTAAACCAGAAGGAATAACATTGTAGGATCGGATACATAGAAGCGTCATTTTGCAACAATTTGCCCTGCCATATGTTTCAAAGATATCACTCTGAAAAGCTGACTTGAAGTGGATCTATGTAGACTAAACTTGAGTCTAGTATGTATAGACTGAGAAGATTGAAGCGAATCACACATTTGAGATGTGGACAGAACAGCAACACTTAAGGCAAGTATATATTAAATTCATGGCGCAGCGCATTTTGCTCAAAATCACTGTTTTGCAAAGAAACATTCAATTTTCATGAATTTGTTAATCCAAGGTTGAAAGATTAGTTGGGCTAACGTTTTATCATGACAAGCAGATATAAATTGGGGAAAGTGTAAATTTATGTAAATTTATGCAAATCACCCGATTTTCTGACTTCTTTTTTCTCCGGTGCTCAAATGATAACTCCACTCTACTGGGTTAATTAGTGAAATTTTCACACATTCTTTCAAAATTGTATAACAAAACATCTATTTTGTATGGCAATAAAGTTCTTACATTTTTGAATAAGAGTCATTTCAATTTTACTTATCCTGATTTTACTCACTTTTTGAATGTCAATCTTTGAACCCCTGCCATTTAATAATGCGAATAGGTACTGCACAACAAAATTGTGGCTTTTTCTACATGTATTCTTAGTCTGGTATTAAATGAGATATTAAATTTCAAAAAGCAGTATTAAGCTTTTTACTTTAATTTTCTCTTAGTTAGAAAATACATAGTATGAGAGGTTTCATGTCTTGTTCGATAAGAAATATCGCTTTGAAAAAAGTGAATGGATTAAGTGCAACGCTGCCTTAATCAACTAATTAATCAATTAATAACCAAAACTCTTCAACGCCACCTTAATTAACTAAATAATCAATCAATTACCATAACTCTGCAACGCTACCTTAATTTAATTAATTGATTAATTACTATAACTCTCTGACGGAAATACCAAACTCCAAAGAAACTTCATGAAAAGGGAAGGAACTAGTTATTAATGGAAAAAAACAGGAGTCCCATTTTACCATATGTAGTCGATGTAAATCACATGCTTTACGAGCCAAAAGGCGAAGCACAGAATCTATAAATTATCCTGTAGGTCAATCTTAAATTGGGAGAACATTCGACCTTGACCAGTGACGTCACTGAATGCTAGTCAGTGAAGTGATCAGATTTCAAAATCTAACTATCAATTGTAATTTATATTGCCGGCGACTATCTCGATCATTACACAGTTTGGGTTGACCTTCAGTTCCCATCGGAACAATCGAAACAAAACTTTGGAGACTTTCGCGACAAAATATCGCTATGGTAGCTCGCATGTGAAGCCTGTCCTCTCATCGCCAATTAAGTTCTATATGTGCAAACTGATGACTGCCTCCTTGGATCAAATTACCCTCACGCTGTCCATGTACGAAAAGATCCAAATTTTAATTGAAGGAGTCCCCCGGCCTCTTGTTACTATAATTGATTTGTCGAAAGTCCGCATTTTGAAAGGAAAGATCCTGTCAGACATTCAGAACATGAAACTCTACACGCACTGTAACAGTATATTGAAAAGAATTCAACACCCAGACCCAGACCATCTTGTAACAGAAAACAATCACATTGCCACAAGTCTGTGTCCATGAAATCCAAATCTCCGCGAAATCTCAGATGATCCCCGAAACAAAGTGTACAACTTAGATCACTGTAAATACGCTATCATGAAGACAGCCTCTGCAAATTACTGTATGGAATTTGTGCCTTTTTGCTTTATTTGAACGAATTTGCAATAGAGTCGACACAAAACTGTCCAGCAGTGTATCGGGTAACAGTTTGTTGCTGTACCGAACGAAGAATACTAGAGCATTTAGCTCGCACCTCAAACACATTTGACAACCACTGAACTGTAATCTTGCGAACTGTATCAGTCATTATTAAATTGCCCACGTCAGTGTTTGATGAATGGTGGTTGCACACTTCTGTAAAGGAGGATAATCAAGATGACGCTGTTGCTGATCGTCTGATAAAGTATATGCCTAATACATTATTGCAAAAATTGTTACTAAGGTGTAAATTTGATCGCCGCTCAACGCTCACTCGGTGAGTCACAGAAGGATTACAGAGAAACTTCTATCCAATTCAGTAATTTTACCACACTCCAAAATGCTACATAGGGACACAAACATTGAGAGAGAGAGAGAGAGAGAGAGAGAGAGAGAGAGAGAGAGAGAGAGAGAGAGAGAGAGAGAGAGAGTAATTGCACTTACTAATGTTGAAATATCAATAAGATGTGCTGTGATAAAAGAAACACCTGCAATCCAGGTGGGATTTATTGTATGTGATCACTTTCACAAGCAGTTCCGATACAATATGACCTATCTTGCAGTTCTAAAAGTACAAGGAAGAAACCACAACTCCCTAATTGTCAAAGAAACTTAATTATTAAATAAGCAAAGTCTCATCCGAGACCACGCGTTTTAAATTGCAATTATAGACTCCCACGGGCAACGTTAATGACCGTGGTAAGCATCATCACTTTTTACGTACCCTGCAGCTGGCGTTACAGGCATATCTCATTCGAAAACAAATCTGTCCAGGAAGGGAACCAGACTAATTTAATAAAATTAATAATTTTTCCCCAGTTGTTAAGTGTGTCCAAAATAAGAGAAGTTCTTAATTTAATTTTATAACACATTTATATCGTTGCAAGCTTGTTATTATTTTCAACTAGCCGTTTTATTCGTTTTATATTGATGTAAATGGAGATCCAGGGCTACAGTCATAATTTCAGTGACATTCTGATCTTAATGCCTGGCTTATAATACACTTCGTAGTTCGTTAGATGGCGAGCCTACGTAACTGATGATATAGAGCCAATTCCCTTGAAATCTGTCTGATGTGATAAACAAACATTTACCGTGTATCCCGTTATTATGATCAGAACACAAATTAAAGCATTGTCATTTCTTCACTGGTTTACCATTTAATATTGACAAAACTCTTGTGAAATAAAACACCAGTCATTAGTTGCGGGCACATGGCGAAATATGACAGAAAGCATTGTTCGTTTCCCAAGGATGCGCACCGTTTACAAAACGATTACCGTCAGGTGCCGTCTGCCCGCCGTCAAAATCCTGTAAAAGTCGACAAATAAAAAGCGTTATGCGTTTACTATTGACAGGGCTTTTAAAAATGGCTTTTCCATTGTGCTACAGCAGCACCCATTAAAACGTCAGCGATCTGTAATACAAGATAATCGCGCAATCGTTTTTTTTTTTCGTTTCCAGAGAAGCATATAGGTTCAAATGTTGACACATTTATGAGAGTGGTGCCGTTTTCCTTGCAGGAAATGATCGTTTATCTTCACGCGGTCTTTACTGTTTGTTTGAAAATTGTTTCAACAAGGAAACCTCCAGACATTCGGTCACGTGACATGAATCACAGTGACTATTGGCCAGCAGAAAGAAAGTACTGACATTTATTCGTTTAAGCTATTAAAGCTTCAATAGCTGTAATTTTCCCTGCATTTTCCGTGGTTTTGCCCTGTTTGTAAGATACAATTCCCTGTTCTGCGCCAAAATCATATCGAATTATCTTTTGTTTATATTTTAAAATAACCCGTAATTGTGCAGTGTCCAGTCACTGTATTACTTACTGTTTACTACTAAATCGAGTTCTGACTGGAATTTACATATCAAGAAAGATTGCATATTCTACATAAAACGTTGCGATGGAATGATGGCTTATACTTTGTAGTTTAACGTCCTTCATGGCGAAAAAGGAGAAAATGTAGCGTTTGATGTGACATAAAATAATGCAAATCTTGTCACAGCTGTTGTCAAGTAAAACCATTGCGTGGTTTTACCGCTAAGGAGAACTCATACCATGTAAATAGGTAAATTTGGACATCGAGTAGAATAGCCTTGTAGCAACAAATGACTGTTCATTTGAACATCAGCCCAACATATGTGTTGTTACCGATTTCTATAGCATATCGACTTTGAAAAGAGACAATATGTTGTTTGCAGTGTACACTTTGAAAACACTGTCCCCCAAATCACGCGATTAAGGAGATCCAGGGATGAATGACTTCAAACAACAGCTCTTGTTGTGAATTTTATGAATTAAGATAATTGCAAAAGATATGAAGCGGAAAAAAACGTGAAACACAGACGAGGACGACAAGGAAACAAATTAACATATGTCGCAATACCTTCTTGATATCACGAGACTCCAGGGACTCATGAATGAAAAAATGCACATGCGCAAATCATACGCTTACTAATTGACTGCTGGCACATATTCCCGTGGAACATACGACACAACTTGTACGCTACACATCAATCCATCATGTGATTTGATTTAACCTATGTACAGTCCCGTAAATGATTACTTTCAAAAGCAGAGACGCAGAATATCACCTGAACTTACATGACGCCACGATGATCGACATCGAGTTTTTTTTCACCTAACAGAAATTCACTGCCCCTTTTGAATTGCTGCAGAAGAGAACCATCGATGTTTAATGGCTTCCTGTTCTCCACGCTGTCGTCGATCACAGTCCATCCATCAATTGGAAGGAGACTGTGTGTTGAGAGAATTAAGTAATTAAATTTGCCCTAATTGGCTGTTTCTGTTGTCAGCTTTGTTCGGGATGGCCCCGGACTGCCCTCAGGCTGACTCCGAAGTGACCCCAGTAGTTTTAAAACATTTTCTGGGGTAAAGTCTGCCAGTAACAAACTATGTATGATAGATGTATTCTATAATGATTACTAAATTCCATGTTGCGGATTTTCTGGGTCTGCTAAATTCCGAATCGTCTGACTGCATTTCACCTACGGAGCTAAAGAGCGACAAAGTAATTTTGTAATTTTGCAGTTGTCGGACCCAAAATTGAGGGCTCGCCCTGGCTTAACATCAAATGCGCTCAGCATTTCCATTTCTCTGGGAGACAGTAGTGAGAAACGTTTAACACAGCAAACATTGAGTATGGGGTCATTATTGGGAGATTGCCTTGACAAACACACTTGTACAAACACCTGCGCATATACCGTCTATTCACCGTGCGCAAAACCGTAACACAGTCATACACCTTTCAAATATTAATAACGAAAAAAAAACATATCGCTTAAAAATTGATAGTCTAAACTCCCCAAGAGGTTGCAACTTCAGCCCTTATCGACGGTTACCTGGGTTACCGTCTCCATGTTTTGTTATGAAACAGTATTTCTGATCATAGAAGTTCAATTAAGATAATCGAGGGAAACGCGTCCTCGCCCCCACTTCAGTGTTATCCAGGAGTACCGCCTGCTCAGGGCATTAAAGGTATCCTGTCACCTGTTCCAATTTTGCCACAGTTACCATGGAAAGAGAAAATCTAACCAATCACAGATTTTAAGCGGGTGGCCGCTTTTTAAAACAGCGCCCTCACATGGGCATTTTGAATACCAAGGAACGCCCCTTTGACCATATATGGGCATATTTAGATTACAGGTGACTGTATACCTTTAATCCACGCATATATATTTTTGGTCTATCAGTGTAATCAGTAGGATGTCTGGTTTGAATACTATTATGTAGCAGTTGTGTGGACCTTTGATGACAAATATTATGACCAAATTTCCGAGAAATATTTCTTCTTCAGACCACATAATATCCTTTCTATGAAAACCCGTAAGGGACATTCTGTAAACCATAAAACATTATCGCGTGCATACGGAATAATAAGACGTGCTCACGAAAAACTATTTCGTGCACACGATTTGTTATTCCGTGCGCGAGAGATAAATTATATATTTCTTTACTTTAAAGAGTGTCCCTTACATGCTTTCATACCTTTGTGAATGCAACTTTACCATCTTGCGTACGGTGAATTTGTTCATGGGAGATATAAATATCTTTTTGGTGCCTTGTGTACTCAAATTAGATGCACATCGAAAACCAGGAAAACGCTGGACTCGCGCAGCCCTAATCCTCACGAGAAGCGTGCTGTTTGTTTTGGTAAAAGAGTTTTCCCAATATTTCTTTATGTATCATGCATAATGCCTTCCCGTGAAATGAAAAGTACACATTAGGGTAGACACCGTCTTAAATGTATTTTCATTCGGTAATGGAACTTTACACTAGGCTTTGTTTTTCGCTAATGGATCTCTCAGGGCTGGGAAAGGGTATTTGCACTAACCATCAATTCTCGATTTTAAATCTGTAACGAGATTGAGTGAGCTTTTTTATCGCATGATGTGCAGACATAGACAATTTTGATGTTCTCGATCTTGCTGAGACATGTAGACAAACGCATGATAAAGGGCACACATGCTGTGAAGGATGTTTCTAGGGTTCACATCACACGGCTTGCACTGTGTAAGTACACTTTTCAATCCCTATAAATTGTCTGCTGTGGTTAAGCGATTAGCCCATGCATCTGCATGTCTGTCTGTGTCTCTATCTCCATGTCTGTCCCTGTCTCTTTGTTTGAATTCTGTAGACGAATCATTGTCTGGCTGTCTGTCTGCCTATCCGACAGGTCTTTCCATCTGTAGATTTTATTTGATGCGAAAGCTTTCGAAACGAATTTCTTCACTGCAATAAAATCCGCGTATTTGAACAGCACCCAATGAAATACACGGTACAATCACTGTGACAGTACGGTGAAACATTTCAAGCATGACCAGTAAGACGACCAGATGACGTCATTTTTTCTGTCTTTGCATGTTTTACACATTGTTCAATATTGACTGGACGGTGAAGCTTTCATTTCATGTGTTATTGATAAAATTTTGCGCCATTTTGTCCACTCAAGGTATTTAAAACATCGATGGCTCGGATGATGTTGAAGGGTAAACTCGAACAAACGAAAATGCTGTATTTTATTGCTCTACATGAGACACTGTTTCACCAACATTATCACAAACTCATAAATTTTATGTCAAATTGCGTACCTTTCGTCTTTAACATTTAAATGAAAAATATCAAGGATATTTTATATCGAAATAAAATGAAGTAATTGCATTTTAGACTGAGATAAATGTAACAATGCCATACTGGAGCCTCATATTTGGCGTTCGTGCAATTACTAATGGAGACAAGCGAAAAATGTGACTAATACTCGTCGTTGGGGTGATGACTTTCAGAAGGTTTGCAAGAACGTTGTTTTGAAATTTGTCTGTATTCCTGAACTTGCCCACCATATGTATAATTGTCCAAAAGAAGACACTTCACAAGATTGTGTGCGCCGCTTATACCGCGTAATAGCACATCTCCCTGGGAATTTCAAAATGATCTAGAGAGTGGAGAAAAAACTGTCTTTCTGCAGACGGAACAAAAATACTTGAAAATTCACCATAATCTACAGCCAACGGAGTTTCAATGGTAAGGTGACTCAGTCTGGTATGTTTATCAATATAGCTGTAAGATCTTTAAAAAATCGTCACCAATTTACTTTTTCCTCAAGGAGATATACAAGGAAGAGAAAAATCTATAAAAAGAAAGATCTTTCTAGTGCACAGGAAAATTAAAGCAAGATGTCTTCACATAGGCTGTTACGTCGATAGAATGTTCCTGTTTTGGCCAACAAATCATTTTGGACACTCCATCTACTAACACAGTCATTGAATAAAAGTGTTCGGAAAACAAAGTGGGAGTAAATGCAAATATAATTCGAAATTGATTAATATCTTGCCTCCATTTTCCGTAATTGACCATCGTTAATTAATGATTTTTAGTGACCTGCCAATTACATATCCGATGTTTACATTCACCTGGTGAATAATTAGTCGCAATATGGTTGCTTTGATTGAAAATTGAATAAATCAAATAAGGTTATCAGCGTTCATTTGTTTGTCTGAACAAAATCAAACAATTAAAGGTTAATATTTGAGGCGGAATAAACGTTTATTCAGGGTAGTTGAAAGCGTTCTTTGCAGGCTTAAAGTTTTCTACTGCGAAGGAAAATGGTTAATTTTGTGTTGAATATGTCAGTTTGAATCTTGATCCTTGGACACGATGGCGTTTACTTCCGATATTAAAGAGATGTTGATTCGGTATCTGAAATTGACGCATTTGTACTCTAAAACAACGTATGGGTTTAGATGTCGACTTATGAGCAGACTAGGGGTTCTAAAAGTAATACTCCCCGCGACTGATGGTGACAAGCAACATAGGGAGACATCTTTCGCTGCATTCAGCAGGTGTGTGCGGTGCTGGAGATACTGGAACAGAAGTCAGAGTAACTCCATCGCGAGATATCGAGATTACAAGGGGGAGTTACATCTCAGAGAAGGGAGGTGCGTAGTTTTCGCTTGCTTTCATTCTTGGACAATGCGGGCAAAAAAACACAGCCATCCAACGATCCTGTTACTTAAAATCGTTTCTGTTCGTAATTGTGAATCCCCAGCTTCATATTATCCGATATTTTAGCATAATCAGAAGGCTGTCGTGGTTCTACTGATTCTAGCGAGCTATGAAGTGTGTGAATGAATGGTTCATGAGTTCATTAATCTTTTTAGTCATAGTACGGGGCAATTTTCAATTTGTCACTATAGATGTAAGTGAGGATTTAGCGGATTTCAAAACGATTCTAGCGTTGAATTCTGCTGTTGTGGTGAATTGATTCTCTGGTGGAATCTCTTGGAACGACTCGTCAGGGTCCATGCACAAATGAAAGACCCGAGAACCACAGATCAATCAGTGTTTTAGCGCTACTGATGAAAAAACTGCAACATCATCTGATGGTTGACCGATAGCATTGTCGGTCGAGTACGGCTGATGCGAGGGTGAATATTTTTGCCGCCGATTGTGAAACATGCGGGTGGTCGGTATATTGACTATCTAACGCGAAATTAAGATAGATTGAAAATTAGGTAGATAAAAGAATGCTGATAAATTGATATCTTTATGATGAAATCGACTAATTACTTTGACATTATTGCCTATAATCATCACGAAGGTTGATAATTACACGGTTATAGACAGGAACGATTTTGTTCCAGATAATTAAGCCCTGCATAAATTAACTGTATTAAGACTCGGAAGCAATTTTACTGGTAGTTTAGAAACGACAGAGCATGTTTAACAGTGTGGGAGGGGAATGTTTGTTCAAAAGGTGAAATCAATATCGGGGTGTTTTGCATATGACGTTGCATCGCTGAAATAGCTGTTTACACAGACAGATCTCAAGTGCGGTTACGAATACTGAGATTCAAGGAGGGATGTACACGGCATCCATTACAGGTTTATATACATCTGCAAGCCGTGCTTTCAATAAGCTATTCCTAATACCTGGCCATCAAGTTTATAACTAGGTAAAGCACAACGCAGGTGGTATAAGCAGATCATCAGCATGTACTAGACGCTCAAAGTCAGTGGTGATATCACTTGCAGTCATATAACTGCGGTTTGCGAATTATGGACTGTCATCTTGTGTCATGCACGGCCATTAAGATTGGCTCATAAAAAAAAACTTTAAGGCGGCTTCTTCTGTTCTATGCACGATTAAATGTATGAGATGAAATATCTTCTACGGTTTATTGCAATTTGCCACATGCAGTCTTAATGGGTATTTGAGCATTTGGAAGGAAAAATACATCCGTTTTTTTCTCTTTAGATTCATGTTCAACTTACAACAGACAATAGGACAAGTCATGTTTGCGTCAAAGAGCCATCAGTCTTCAAATTTAAAAAAAATATTGTGCAAACTCATTACTACGGTTAAAAGCTGTGATTATCCGGTTCGAATGACCATAATCGACGCGAGTGATTTTATTAGCGACTATGAATCAATGTCCTCCAGTTTTGTAAAATCCCCCGGCGGTCATTTGCGATTGGATATAATCATTACTGCAAAGCTAGAGTGGCATTATCAAAATTTCATTTTATCAGCTCCGTGAACGAGCATTAATCTTATATGACAGCGGCAGTGGGTATCAATACGGTAGCTAATGACCGGGGTGGAGTAAAATCTCAGAGCAAAAAAGGGGGATACCATATTGGCTGCAGTTTCAATGGATTCATTGTAACCCCCTGGGAAGCCTCAAGTTTCAAGGGGAATTAGACGGTGGGGGCGTTTTGTAAGAGTTTACTCGGACTTTTTGATACTTTTATCGATTACATAAATCAATACGAGTCAATGAAGCATGCATATCAGTCTGACATGTTTGGCTGAATGGACTGAGACGTATCGTTTGATGAAAATTAAATTCAAAAATAGCCTCTTTCATTCATAATTTCGTTTGTTTTATGTTTCGCTTGACAAGTAACCGATGATTTGCATGGCACCTGATATGGTGCGTCGTCTACGAGTAGATAGTTGCACGGAATTATATGGTTCGCAGCCCGTCTTGGCAGATTAATTCCAAGAATAGCTTTCACATAATTCATACTGTTATTGGCACCAGAAACCATGACAACGCTGTGTAACTGTTTCATCATTGCGGCAACTTGATGTCATGGATATTCGTTGTAAAAACTGGTTTGATTGGCTTTTGGATTTCCTATTGGCTAACATCATTGGCTATTAATTAATTAATCAATTGGCTACCCTATCTTTCAGATCATTCTCACTTCTGTAGCTTCTGGCAGAATCAAATGATCTTATTTGGCAATTATATCGCAGACTGGAGTTATTGCAATCCAGGCAAATATACAAAATGATAATTTGTTTTTCACACGAAGTTACACGCGAAAGAAATCATAGAAAATGTAAACTTTTGACTATTGCCGATTATGGAGAAGAAGATTATAAATTGATCAAGGGGTTTAGATTGGACAAATAATTTCCAATAAACGCGTACCCTTACAGAAATTGATTGCACCATATTTGTCATTTTCAGAAATACTTACGGGTATTTACAACAATCATAGCCAAATGAATCGCGCTGATATGATAGATTCATACAATCAATGTAATGTCAAACTATTTTTTTCAATTTAACTTAAGGGGAGAGTACTTGACACAAAATGGGTGAAACGATTCTACAATGAGTTAATCGCCTGTTCCGATGACATTCTCATTTTCATTGAATCCAGACCCGCGGGTGATTCCATTATTCAACGTTACATGTAACAATCCATCTCATTTGCTCATTCTGGTCCACTCATCCAAGCTCTCGCATAGCGGGCATTTCATTTGTAATCATGACTGTTTTCTCTTCATAACTGTCTTAACATGTCAATTGGAACTGTGTTCAATGTCCCGCGGGGCAAGACCTTATGTGCCACCATAACGGCTAGACAGTTCAAACGATAGTCATCTGTAGGACAGTTTACTGCATGATATACTGGCTGCATAATTATTGTTGAAAATGATTGAAATTGAACATGTGTGCCTATATAGAAACTTTATCGCCTTCTTCACCCTTTCGCTTACAGGTATATTCCCTCGATTTTACCATGTGATTAAGGTAGTGCGATCTGTTGTGAACGTAAGGAAACTGCAGCTGCAACTTTTGAAAAAAAATTGTAGACTACCCATACTTTCTCATTCCTCTCCACAAAGTATGCTGCAACACTGAATATTATAGCCTTTCGTTCACAATGTACCGTACAGAAATATATAAACAGACTAGCAACGGGTATTGTTCAAGTTGTGAAGCGGCTACGTAAGCCCTCCATGTTTGCCTCGCCTCAGGAAGCTCTCGACTCTCTTTTCCGAAGAGTGTCGACCATGCGCCCTTCGGTAGTTTCCGGATTTTCGCAAATTTTTTAGCGAAAGTATGTTCGGCAAAGTTCGTGTTGTTGTTGTCTTGTTGTGCTGCGCAGAATTGGCTTGCTGGCGAAAACTGGAAAGTTTTGAGCTTCGGAGAGGTGAGTTTTACCATTTTAAAAATTCCTCTCACCTTTCTATGAATATATAATGAGCGCGTTTGAACCAAATTTGAAAAGTCTTTTATCGATACTGTCAGATTTTACTCAATGGTTTATGGTCAGTCATACCGTCTTTTACACGTTCGTCAAAGAAGGACATGTTTATGAAACTGCTTGCGTGTTATATTTGATTGTCGTGAAGCAGTGTTTCTGCCCTTAGAGCTCACAAAGTAACTCTGGTTGCTACGTGACTGGCAGCACGATGCCATCTCCTCGTATTTTTCGCATAATCTCGTGCAATTATCAACCACAAACAAAGTCTCCAAGAAGTTTAACATCTTTGAAGCTCATTTTAATATGAAAAGGCCATAGTCTACCGAGACGACCATTGAACAAAAGGCATGCCACGTTGCAAGTCTGTTCTATATTTGTCTGTGACTTGAGTAAGGCACTTTACTCCTCATTGCTCCATTGCATGGGTAATGGGTTACGGGTACCTCATTCTGTAATTGGGTTCGCCTGTTGGATGGTAGATTGAATAAAAATATTATGTTGACAAATGAATTCTATCCCGGACTTAAAATAGGCTTAAATATGATTGTAAACAGTCAAATTTGGACTTTACACATTCATGCTGTACTGGAGTGTTGAACTCAAGACATTTTGACATCATTGGGAGTAAAACAAGAATTTGTTTTTTAACATGCAGAACAAAAATGGGGAGCATTCATCAAAAGTTAATGGAGCTTTAAGGATTTCATATAAGCATGTGCGGTCGACATGTTAGTATGTGAAAAGCTCGGTACGAACTCTCTTTTGTATAAGATTGAATGAAAAAATTGATAAAAACAGAATTCAGAGCTAAGTAAGTCGATCAATACCGTGACATATAAATCAGTCGTCTTCAGACGGTGCATGTCTGACATATTGTACGTGAGAATTGCAGTTTTAGTGAGACCTTGCTCTACTTGAGATGTGCCCCAGTCTGAAAAAGTAATAACCTTAATGCCACTCTCGTGCCGTGTGGTTCGAGCAAATATGCAAATGATCTTTGATTGGAGACGTTGTCAGGGGAACAGACATGCCCTCACCACTCACTTCGTCTTTTCCGGGGTGCAATGGGGCAAATGTAGCTTTGGGCAGTAATTACTTTAATCTGCCTGATTGGTTGACATTGGCAATGGGGTGGAATTAGCTGCCTTTTAAGAATTTATCTCAAAGGCCCACTGGTCAGGATTACGAACTACTTTAATGGATGATTGGTTCAATCTTCTATTAGATTTCACGAGACATGAATGACAGTCACGTGACTGATTGGCAGCCGTGACAGGCCGGGCCCTTGTGAAATGCATTAACGTTGATTTTACTTCAACCTGCGAGGCTTGACAAAAAGAGAGAGTTTTAATAAAACAGCTTCGGGTGATTGAAAGGAAGGTGAATGCAAGGTTTTGATCTCTCAGCTTGGATGTATCCTGACTTAAAAGCTGATTGAGCCACCGTGTAATTACGCTTTGTTGGGCAACACTCGTGTGCAGACTTGATTATTTCTCCTAAAAAAACTGATAACAAAAACTAAATCTTGGAATTGCAACCTGTGACAGGTTCGACGCCCCTCTTTCATGTTATCGGTAGATAGCGGAATGAAATGGACCCTTAAAAGCCGTAGACCACTGCTGTGTAACATCGCAGGACACGGCAGTGCGCAGTGTTTGGTAAAGTCGGGCGAAAAACAGGCCATGTTCGTTTCCTTGGAGCATTCCAGGTCATTACACCCTAAAAAATTTAATTAATGAAATTTACGAGAATGCTTTTAGGGCACATTACTCTGGCCGCTAGGCAAAACGAAATGTGTTCGGTAGGAGATGCTTTGCATTACATCTCATCTACATATACGTATAAGACCAGCCTGAGAATGTAGCTTCCATGGTTGTAAGGAAGATTGGAAAAATATCTGAAACTGATATTTATACATCTGCGCATAAAACTTCGCTTACTCGGCCATTTACATATCAGCGTGTTTATCTCTGTAATCCTTTCAGAGACACGCTAAAAGCATATATCATACCTTGAATAATAATAAAAAAGTCAGGAAACGTTCGATACGTAGTGCTATTGGGTCGTGACACGCACCTCAGGCTATGCCATAAATCTCGAAGAAAAATCACGGGTATGTCGGCTTGGGACTGCTTTATTGTTTTCGTGGGAAACGAGAAAACAACCAGTCACTGGTTGAGTAATCGAGTTTCGATGTTATCTCCTGGTGTTCTTGTGTTCAGAGATTTACGCGAAACACTATAGCATTTCTCAAATTGCGAATGTAATATATCAAAGTACACAACGAATAACAGACTCTTTGAAGTAGGGGAAATGCATTTTATTAACATCTGTTCAATCTTTCATCAACTGGGGGGCTATTACCGCTGTAGTTGATTCAGCGAGTTGGGCGGAAAACCATTGCTTGAGGACATCACAGATTCAAGCGACTTCAGAGCGGATATTGCAGGTAATTTTGTACCAGGAAACGTGGATGTAACTTCCCAGAAAGTAGACCTGAAGTGGCTGTGTTTTGACTTATGTAAACATTTTTCGGACGAATTACCTGCAGTGAAGTAGCATTAACGCTGTTAACGCTTAATTTTTTTTGGTGGCATGGCATGCAGAGTTTTAGCAGATGGAGTCTGTTGTAGTGTCTGTACAGTTGTGGAATTAAATAAGTGAATTCAAGTGTTCTGCACTTTCAGTTTACGGATGTATTTTTCTAAATTCAAAAGAAGTTCTAGCTAATATTGACTGCTACATGCACTGGTATATGATTGACTGGCCTGATTCTTTTCTTTTCAATTTTAGTTCAGGTATTATCGTAGTCAAAACTATTCCACTTATAGTCTGAGCGATCCAATCACTTGAAATTAACTGCCGGACGCTACAAACAATCGCTGGTGAAAGAGAAGGCTTTGAGTGAAACGTTCAAAGCTTGTGCTGCATCTCGACATGGTTTGTGTGTGAAAATGGTCAGGTCAGTGACGTCAACGAGACATGATTAATTTTCATTGGCTGAATCTTTGAAGTGACAATGGCTCTTGTGTTCATTGACCCCAATTCCGCGAATCTTATAAAGTGCGCGGCCTTAAGCTTACCCGTACAATTTGGTCGTACTGAATTAACTCTTAAAATAGTGTTAAGATTCCGTGTTGAATAACATGTCCGTCGCTAGGGAATATAGTGACTACGTCTCGTAGAATCTCATCAACAGATGATGTATCGCAAAACGTGGTTTATGTTCAGGAAGGTTCAACAATACATGCCTCGGTTCAAAAGCAGTATCATACGACTTGCTGTGTGCGTTGATGAATCAAATCATAGTGTACACACAGTACA
The DNA here is from genome assembly GCF_041260155.1 of Ptychodera flava. Lineage (NCBI taxonomy): Eukaryota > Metazoa > Hemichordata > Enteropneusta > Ptychoderidae > Ptychodera > Ptychodera flava. The sequence continues at coordinate 7,616,274 of NC_091939.1, forward strand.
AAATGATTGATGATGATGATCCCTCCACAGGGGTAATATTTCACTTCTTGAAGCAAGAAACCTGATATCCAAATGAACTGATCTTTTCAAGTTAGCTGCAGTGGCTTTCTCTTTAACAATGAGAAAAGACAACGATACTGTAAGCGGACGGTCAAAACACACATGCTGATGAGTCAGAGATATAAGGCTCAGTATACGATAAAATAAATTGTGATTTGCATAGTATCAAGTCCTCTTACATTTAAAATATCTTAAAAATTACTTTCAAAAGAAATAAAAATTCACAAAAATATATCCCTTTTCCGATAGAATATAGTGTTTTTGCTGCCGATTCTAGTGAACACGAACACTACAAAAATTGTAATGACGACGGAGACCAATGGGAGACGTACAATCATTTCGGCAACATGGAAACTGAAGCACAGAAGTGCGATGAGCGCACTGACGGAATGGTTATGAGTGTATCTAAATACAAATGCCACCTTTTCCTGTCTTTGAAACGAATGGACATTTTTACATTTTGGAAACGTTTCCCGTCATTCCAGGATGGGTGTGAATTAGGTGTTAAAGGAAAAAGTGAAGAGCTTGCACCTGCCTACGAACTATCTTTCTGTCATTCGTCCTGGCGAAGAAATCGTTCAGTGTGAAAAATAGGGTGAACATTCACTGTATCTATTCAAACCACTTCCTGCGTGTTCGCAATCTCCAAGATTATTAATTTCGCCGTTCCTGATCACAGCGAATGCAACGTGACCTCTTTCCTTTGTGACCTCAGATTGCGTACAAGAGAAATTCTGATATCAATTCATCGGTCCTGAAGACGTCATTATAGTTACTGCCTCAACATTGGTTCCAACGGTAAGTTAAGTGCATGTAACATGGTTCTTGGTTGCGATGCAATACAAAGTGATTCCTGGTGTAAAGTTTGTAACAAGCCGCAGCGACGCTAATGAACATCTCATCTCTCGGTTATCGCTGATACATGGGTCATGGGTGTACCTCATTCAAGTTCCTACATTTCCATCACGTAGAAAAGGTTTAGTTGTAGGTTAACTTAAGGTTTTCCCCCAGTGCGTTGCGACAGCAACGCACTATCGCACTACCTAAACCGTGCTTTCTTATAGTTGCTTTGAATGATGAAAATTTGTCGCAAGACGAGGTTTCGGTCATTTTGCAAATATTTTATCGAATGACCAAAGTCGCTAAAATTTCTCTATATCTAGAGAGCAAATTTACTGTATTCCCATGAACGCGACCTTGAGAACGCACTATGTTGAATATGGTCTCTCAATGACACCGTGCAAGCTGTGATATGTCGAATATATGATATGATATGATATGATATGATATGATATGATATGATATGATATGATATGATACGATATTAAAAACTTTCATCGTTATAAATCAACCCTAAGGCTTTCTTATGTCACACAGTGACTCACACTCTATCGGGTTTATTGACGTTTTTTCCCGGCGACATTTACACCATTAGTACCATAAACATACACTGGCAATCTGACATCGATCTCTTTCAAAATCAACGACCTATTTTATCCTACATATCTTCGCAATCGTTCAAGGTAGCGGAAAAGACGTTGGTAGCAACACGTAAATTATGTTTCAAGTTGATTAAATATCAGAGGTCTGTTTACCAAACTCTTGCTCGTACCAAAAATAAAAGTCGATTGGGGGAGACATATGGCTCATTAATAATTAATCTGGAAAAGATGGTTGAAAGTCTATCCTTGGTATTGCCGATGAGCGAACCGAGTCGTCCAGACATTGCATCGCTCATCCTTTGAAGTCAATGAATAAATGAATCAATGATAAATGAATACGGGAAAACGAATGAATGAATGAATGAATGAATGAATGTCAACACAACCTTCCAAAAGTAAAGCATTTGTTGACTCTCAAGGGAAGATTGGATGGTTTCCAAATGGGCAAGTCTGCGAGTTTTGTTTACCCCGACTCAGACATAATTTACGGCATAGTCTGCCATGTGTCAGCGCAGATCGCCATATTTCAAGAAATGCTATTCAAAGTCCCCATTAATAGCTTTTTATGGTTTTTCCTTTCATCCGTCTTATTTTTGCACGATGGAAATTTAATTGAAGCGTACACGCAAAGGCCAAGCGTTCTCGGATAATTTACGTGCTTGAACAAATAACATTAACGGAGAACCATGTTTCAGGAAACGCGGTGTTAACCATTGTATGACAACATCGGGTACGTGTACGCTGTAACGAATCGTGACGTCAATGTGACGATTCTGACATCTTCGACGTAATTTCATCTCATATTCAAAGCATGGAAGTTATTGTCATCCGCGAAGAAATATATTGATTATCAATCAGGAAAAATGTGTGGGAACACCTTATTCATACATATCCATAGAGATCTATATGTTTTAGCTCCTTTAAAGATTGCATAGTCCGTCCTTTCAATCGTTCACACAATATTATCGGACGCTTTGCATTATCTGTTCCTCTCACATCGCACTCATGTAGCTTGTGTTGTTCTTTTACCGAAAGTAATTACTGCCCAAAGCTACATTTGCCCCATTGCACCCCGGAAAAGACGAAGTGAGTGGTGAGGGCATGTCTGTTCCCCTGATAACGTCTCCAATCAAAGATCATTTGCATATTTGCTCGAACCACACGGCACGAGAGTGGCATTAAGGTTATTACTTTTTCAGACTGGGGCACATCTCAAGTAGAGCAAGGTCTCACTAAAAATGCAATTCTCACGTACAATATGTCAGACATGCACCGTCTGAAGACGACTGATTTATATGTCACGGTATTGATCGACTTATACGTATTAAGGGTGACAGCTGCAGTATAGGACGTGGTAGGGTAAATGGAACATCATACTGCGAAAACAAATACACATCCACGATCATCTGATGTTCCCTTTACGTGTGTTCTTTCCAGCGTAGCAAATCGAAATATTCGTCACACCTTGTACTCTGATATTCCACGATTCTCGAGGAAGACGCCCCAACCAGAAACAATTCTAGAATTCCAATGAAAATAAGAAATTGCGGTAGAAGATCAGTTCTGGGGTTACTCTAATTGAGTCGGGCCAATCACCATGGTCACCGAATGACTAAGTCATGGACAGCGGACCACGTCCAAAGACCTGGAATTCAACGAATTTGCTTAGCCAATAAGAAGTGTGATGAAAGAAAATTACAATAAAAATTAACAGAAGAGGTAATATACAATCAGACATCGTTAAGACGGGTGTTATCAAACCCTGGAACGTTACGTCTTTGTCGTTCTGCATCAGGCATGCAAGTGACATACACATGTGATGTAAGTTTCAATTTTTACCATACGTTTGAAAATGTAATAGCGGAGAGCGGGATTGTTCTTTGAGATAACCTAAATTGATATTGAGGTTAGGGGGCCTTCCAAAACTACTTTTCATTTATCTGTAGGGTATATTTTCACCAGTTTACTGTTTTGTTGATAAGTTACTACCCTTTTCAGAATTAGAGCGCGAAGCCACTGCAGTGAACTGCAATAAAACTGCTTACACTAATTAGTTTCAGCTGTAGCCAGCTGGCAAAGTCGACAACATTGTATGTCCCATGCAGACAGTTTGTCTGGGGAAGTTGAAATAAAAAAGATTTGTACATGGACCAGTGCATGGTAATGTTACATAGTATCTTAATCTTGAACACAGGGTGCCAATCGTAAACTCTCATTTACAACTCGAGCCTCAGACAGAGCTAGTTTTCGCCTTTGTACACGCAGACTTTTTGGTCTTTATCAAGTAGCCTTGTTCAACACCAAAGTGGCCACGGCTACAGCTGAAACTAATTAGTGTACGCAGTTTTATTGCAGTTCACTGCAGTGGCTTCGCGCTCTAATTCTGAAAAGGGTTGTACTTTGTCAACGAACCGTTCAACGACTGTGTTCAACTTACATCACTCAGTCGGAACAGAAAATAAGTCCCGATCATTGGTTGTGAGTGGAAGCCCGACGCGCCCGTGCAACATAGACAATCCGGTTCGTGTCGTAGCTTTCAGCTTCGTGTGCGTGTGTCCAGTCCTATATTGGAAATTTATTCCGAGCATATCTTGCCAATTCCATTGGTGCGCTTAACCGATGATTTATTTATCAGACATTTGATACTAAACGTTTTCTTCACTGCAAAACTGTGTCGATGTAATCATCGAAGTTTTTTTTTCTGTCAGGGCAGAAATGATGTTGACAAGTTGTTGATGCAATACACTGAGACTTTGGCAATTTCTAAAGAAACGACTAGCGTCACGGTTAGTTCAACTGATGCAAAATTACTGCTATGACAATGAAACTTGAAAGTGACTTACAATGCTACACATAGAGACACACTATCACATACACATACAGATCTCATTGTGGGAAATTAGTGTTTGAAGCTAAAAGCAGAGCGTTATAAATAATAAACACGATTGGAACTAATTTGGGATAATTGGATGGTGAAGTAATATCTATATAATCTCCAAATGTAACCACATCTACTTTTCTTTTTACGTTACACACTTGTTTTCATGAGTAATTTGTAATATTGCAACATTCAGCTATAGAACATCTAACACTTTTGGGAAATTTGAAAAATATAAAGATCACAACTTAGTTGCAATCGTGTTAATACCAAAAATCACATCAAATACAAAGTAATTATATCTGTTACTTAAGGTTCAGGCACTCGCAATCTTCAGTCTGAAGATTGCAATATTGCGTGAAATGTAAGTAGTAGATATAATTACTCTGCACTTAATATAATTTGTGTTATATATATGTTATATGTGTAGATAGATAGATAGATAGATAGATAGATAGATAGATAGATAGATAGATAGATAGATAGATAGATAGATAGATAGATAGATAGATAGATAGATAGATAGATAGATAGATAGATAGATAGATAGATTGATAGATAGATAGATAG